>NC_141991.1:257144468-257345632 GCF_049901715.1 Pseudonaja textilis
AAACAAGCCCAGCAGGCCGGAGGCTGCAGAAGTCCACAGTGGCCAGCACACGTGCCAGGGCCTCCGGGAGCCACAGGGAGGCATCCGAAGTCCAGACTGCGCTCCCCCTCCTCATTTGCACTAGCAGCACTGGAGGCTCCCCACTGCAGCCCTCCCTGCGGACAACTGATTCACAGGCAGGGCCTGTTTAGCCACCAGTGACAGACCCCCCCCCAGGGGGGGGGATCTTGGGCCCGGCAGAAGCTGCCTTCAGTGCTGCTGCTGCTGCTGCTCCCAGGACTTTCCTTGCCCTTCTATCCTCATAGTACGAAGCGGCGAGGGCTGTGCCAGCTCTTTCCACACCCTTTCCCCCCTGTGCCCGGGGAGTTCCCGGCTCTCAGCTGGGCAGCCAAGTTAGAACCTGGACAAACAGACTGATAACGATTTGCAGTGCGGCTCCCAACCTTTTGCCTGGCAGGAGGGGCAGCCTTTGAGATTGGCACCCAGAAGTCCTGCAAGAAACACTCCGGCGGTGCCTGTGGCCGTTTCATTTGGGAGACCAATGAAATAGCTGCGCAGGGTGTTGTTCTCTTTTATTCATAAAACACTTGGACAACTTGAAAAAGGATCCTCACCCCTCTGTCTAGAAAACGAACGTAGAAAATCTTTCCAGGATGAGGTGTCTATGGGGCTGGGGGCTGCGCTGACCCCACCAGCCTGCCTTCCCCCAACTGCTGATGAGCAATGCTGGGTTCAGTGCCACTGACGGTGCGGAAGGTCCCACGCATGGCTTGGCAATGGAAGCGCTCTGGGCCCTGAGCTGCCTGTGCCCAGCCCTCCTGCCAGGGCAGCTCCAGGCTCAGCTGCTGTTGTGGCTGTTGGTTTGCAGCACGAACCTCCTGGCACGCGACGCATCCCCTCCGTCCGAGCCCATGGAGTCCCTCTCCATCACCCACCGGGACTACAAGCAGGAGGGCTTCCACTCTGAGCCCCTGCCCCCCACCCAGGTAAGGGGCTCTGCGGGCCAGAGTAGCAGTCAGGCTCCCCACCCCTCCGCTCCCCTCCTGGAGACGCCCCGGTAGCTCCCCTGACGTCCTCTCCTCTTGCAGCCCCACAACTACCGGCTGGAACAACCACAGACGTTCTGGCTTGAACATGCCCAGCAGGTGCCGGTGAGTTGCCATGCCTTTAGTGCCCCCTCCCGTGAGGCGCGTCCTTGAGAGGCTGCAAAGGACGGGGCAGGTGGGCAGGCAGCCCAGGCACCTGGTGTTCTAGCATGGAGGGTATGTTCTGGCCACGAGGGCGGGTGACGCATGCCAGGAAGGCAGCTCCGCCCCCGCCCCCTCCGCCTGCTCTTCAGCCTCTTTGTCCCTCTCCACAGGGCACCTCCAGCATCCGGACGGGCGACACCCCTTTCAGGAAGTGCGCAATGTTCACCACCCCCATCTCGGAATGCCTCGACCAGCCGTAGCTGTACGGCCCAAAAAACGTCCCCCGGCCTTGAAGACGTCCTTGCCACCCCCTGGGCCAGTGGGGAAACCCCGAGCTTATGTGGGTGGAGGGGGGTGCAGAGACCCTTCCTCAAAGGGTTGATCACCCCAGTTAAATTCCTGCAAGAGCCGGAGAGGGGCTTCCAGGCAGCTTCCTTGTGGTTCTCCCACCTCAGAAGCAGTGGGGGCTGGACAGGCCCTTCCCTGTCCTTTCTCTTGCTAAAGGGAAGAGGGGGATGTTCTCCCCTCCCTCTTTCTGTTCGGCCCAAACTGCTTGCCTGGTTCCTGCATGTGCCGCCAAAGGGGAAAATGAGCAGCAGGGCTGGCTCAGCCAGCTGAGCCGGGGGAGGGGCATCGAATGGGGCCCGGAGCCCCAGCTGGTCGGCAGGTGGGTTCCTGCTGCCTGGCTGGGCAGGGAAGACCCCTTGGTGTCTGGGACAGCGACAGCCCCCCCTCCCCCCCGCCTGCTCCGGGCACAGCCACCGCCTCTCCAGGCGCGAAGCCATCCTTCCCTGCAGGCTGGCCACTGTCGCCCCCCCTCCGTGCTCCAAGGCAGAGCAAATCCACCACGAGTTCATGGGAGCAGCTGCTCCTGCCCATTCCCCGCAGAGGGAGGGCCGCCCTCAGATGACGGCCGCCTTCTCTTCGCCCAGCAGCCAGTAGGTCCTCATCTTCCCTTTGCCCTGCCGGGAAGCAGCAGATGTGTGCGTGAGGGGCGCTCTCCCCCTTTCTTGCAATGCAGCCCACCCCCTGGGGCATGGAAGGGCGGGGCCGGCCTGCCCCTTCCCACACCCACCTTCATCTCCACATCCCCCCGGAGCTCCAGCAGAAAGCAGCCAAACTCGTCCAGGATCTCCTTGGTGGCAGCAGAAATGTGGATCTTTAAGGCTGGAAGGAAGCGGGCAGGGGAGTGAATGCCCTCCAGGATCCCCTGCCAGATGGCCCAGCCGAGTCTCGGGGTCCGCAGCATGACGGAGGACCGCAATAAAGTGGATTAGCCTAAACTAGGGAAGCCTGAACTGCCCTGTTGGGACCCCTCTTGCCCTCAAGGAGGAGAAGCAGCAAGGCCTCGGGGGAATGGGGTGGGGCTGAGCTGCATCCCACCGGAGCATCTGCTGAAGGGGAAAGGAAATTCACAAGGAAGCTGGGGGTGGGGGGGCTGGAAAGAGGGCGGGGAGGGGGGTCTCACCCTCGCCATTGGACTCCATGCGTGAGGCCGTGTTGACCGTGTCCCCAAAGAGGCAGTAGCGTGGCATCTTGAGGCCCACCACTCCTGCACACACCGGCCCTGCAGGGAGGCAGTGGGGGGCGGCTGAACTGCTGGTGCTCTGCGCATGCTCAGGTGAGGTGGGCCACCCTCGCCCAGATGAGGGACTCACCGGAGTGGACCCCGATGCGCAGACACAGCTGCTCACTGGGCCGGTGCCGGATGTGGAAGGTCTTCACAGCCTCCAGGAGTGCCAGGGCCATGCGGACGATCTCGTGGGCGTGGAGCTTGCCATTTCGGACAGGCAGGCCGGACACCACCATGTAGGCATCACCAATGGTCTCCACCTACGGCCAGGGTCCAGAAGCAGGGTGAGGCGGGGGGGCGATGACTCCCTGCAGTGCTGCTGTGAGCCTGGGATCAGCCAGGAAGGGGCCCCAGCCCAGCCCCACAAGGCTCACCTTGTAGACATCGAAATTGTCAATGATGGCATCGAAGCAAGTGTAGAGATCATTGAGGAGTGTCACCACCTGGGGGGGGGCAGAGAGAGAGACAGGGGAGCTGCCTGGGCAGGTGAAGGGAGCCTAATGTAGCAAGGGCAGGTGGCTGTCCAGGGCCAAGACCAGGCGAGGCTGTGACCCTCAGGCATGGCAGTTCCTGCAGATTCCCCGGGCAGAGGGATCGACATTTTGGGGAAAGTGAGACGAGACCAATTAGAAAAGTTGATAGAGAAGGACCACAAGGGAGCCCCAGTGGCCCAGGCCCTGCAGAAGGGACGAGTGGGATTAATAGCCCTCTTGGCCTTCCCTCTGCTTCCCAGTAGCTGCGTTCACACAACCTGCTAAGCCAGCACGGAAACCCGATTGCTGTGTTTGTGTAATCTGTTCCACCGAAGCAGGGATCCCCGAGAGGACTTGAAAGAAGCAGCTGGATTCACAGGCAGCCCAAACCCCAAGGGGTTTTGCGAGAGCACAGACGCTGAGCTCTATGGGCTACGGTTATAGCCATAGACCAGTAACAGTGAACCTTTTGGGTTCAGAATGTCAAAAATTCAGAAAATGTCCACCTTGATTCTGTGGCATCTAACTCACCGCCGCCCTCTGCTCAAGAGAGGCCTCTTCAGACCTCCCCTCTCCTCTCCTCCCCTCCCCTCTGGACTATATTCCCAGGCCCCTCAGAGGACGCTCAACTTCCAGAGTGTCACCGAACATGGCATGGTGTATCGCCTATGACACACATCCCATAGGTTCACCATTTCTGCAAATAGGCCCTTCCGCTTCTTCCATGAATTGGTAGCTACATAAGTATCTGCCTTCTGCCATGCGCCAGCCATATTTATTGGTGGCAGCGCCACGTTCAGGGCTCCACGTCTCCACTGGGTGAGGAAAACAAACCACACCCCAGCCCTTAAGCGGGGGAGCCAGAGGGGAAACTGTCTAGTGGGACTCTGTCCTTGGACCTGCCCCAGCCAGTGGGGGGGGCGGGGGGGGGAGACTTTCCCAAGCCCAAACCAAAGAGGACCAGAGTCAGCTGCATCCATTTCAGGCATGCAAGGGATTAGCCCGCCCACCCACGCTGCAGCCTACCTGCATGGGGGTGCTCTCTGCTGACAAGGAGGTGAACCCTACAATGTCACTGAAGTAGATGGTGACACAGTCGAAGGCTTCAGCCTGCACCGTCTCACCCCGCTTCAGCTGCTCAGCCACCGAACTGAGGGGTAGAAAAGACAGGAGCTGCTGAACTTCCAAGCAGGAGAGTGTCGCAGGCCCGGAGCCCCGGCGGGAGGCCGGCGGAAGCTGGACTCACTGGGGCAGGATCTGGTAGAGCAGATTCTCTGCCTTGCGCTTCTCCTCCAGGTAGGCCTGCGTGCGCTCTTCCACCAGTTTCTCCAGGTTGTTGGCGTACTGCTCCATGCGCGACAACAGGTTGTCCAGGATGCTGGTACTTCCTTCCCTGAGGCACAGGAGGAGGGTGGACGTCCATGGTGGTGCAGGCAGGGTGAGGGGAAGGAAAGGGTGACAGGACTGGGCATGGCGGGCGCTATGCCATTACATTCCTCCCCCCGGAAGCCTTTGGATGAGAGGCAACCCTGCTATAGGCGGGAGACGGTGCCCCCAGACGACGGGAGCTGCGGCCCTGCTGGGGAGCCTCAGCCAGCCCCTGACTTCTCCCGTGGGCGGGTGGGCGGAGAGGCCACCTGCCTCTTTGGGGAGGGAGCTATCTGTCAGCCGAGCCACAGAAGTGCCTGAGAAAGCCAAGCTGGCTAGATTTGGGGCCTGGGGCCTGTTCTGGGGACCCCCATCCCATTGTCTCCATCTCAGGGATCCAGCAGAAAGTCTTGCGGGGCCTCCCTGTGGGGACCCTTAGTCCACGTTCAGTAGGAGAAGAGGGAGAGTCTCTCCAGGGCCAACTGGAACATCCTCGAGGTACACCTGCATCCCAGGGGAAAACAACCTTGGGAGGGTTGCAAGCAGGCGCCTTGCGGGGCTGTGTGGGGAGGAGCCCCTTCTGCACTTCCCTGCCTGGGGGGTCAGAAGCTGAAGCAGGCTTCTTGTGCACACGCGCGCGCGCGCATACACGCACACCTAAGGTGGGAGGAGGAGACCTCCTTACCTGTTGAACCGCCGGATGAAGACTTTAATCTGGGCGAAATCTGGGCGCTCGGCCGGCTGCTGAGCCCAGCACCGCTCCATCAGCACAGCCAGCTCCTCGCTGTGCAGGCGGGTGTCGATGGTGGGCCGGAAGTAGGGCAGCTGGCCGTTGGCCACCCTTCTGCACAATCTCTGGGGGAGGAGTAGGGCGGGATGCACAGGAGTGAATGTGGGGGTGATGGGATGGAGGCACAGCTGACGCGTGGGGGGAGGGGGGTGACCAGCTGCTAGGACAATGAGAAGAGAGAAGTGAACATGGCAATCCTGGGGGTGGGGGTGGGGTGGATGAGGACGGAGGGGGGACTGGAAAGACAGAGGTCACAGGTCAAACCAGCGTGGTCACAAATAGAACCCAGCCAAGGGCACAGCCAGCAGCAGCCCCACTTCTACCATTCTCTGGTGTGGAACCCCCCCCCATCTTGCATTCAGACATTACTTCCCTGCCTCTTCTACAGCACTGCTCAGACGGCTGGCCCCATGATGAACCCATCCAGGCCGGAGGACTCCCTGGCTGCAAGACGGCAGGGCATGGCGGGAGGGAGGGAGGGAGGGACAGGCTGCCTTCGCTGCTTTCCTGGTTCTCCAGGCTGAGGCAGGAGGCGTAAACCAGCATCCCACTTCCTGGTCAGCGCAAGCTGGAGGCAGGCAGGGCTGGCCTTTGGGCTTCCGCTCTGACCCCCGGCCCCTCCTCACCCTTGGGACTGAGCTCTAGGCCCTCCACGTAGAAGGCGCCGCTGCGCAGCGCTATCTCCTGCAGGATGATCCCAAAGCTGTAGACGTCCGCCTTCTGCATGGCCAGGGGCAGCGGGAGCAGCGTCCCCTTCTGCAGCAGCTCGGGGGCTGTCCACAGCTTCTCTGGAGCAGGAGCCAGAGAGTCTGGGTCAGGGGGTGCGGGGCTCGGGCTTCCCCAGGTGACAGGCAGGAGGGGCTGGCCGGGCACTCACTGGCGTAGAGCGCGTGGTTGCCCTCGCTCTCGTGGCCCTGGCGGAAGCTGGCCAGGCCATAATCCGTGATCTTGAGCACGAAGCGGCTGTCCACCACGCAGTTGCAGGACTTGAGGCTACCGTGGTAGCCAATGATGCTGTTGTGCAGGAAGGTCATGCCCTGTGTGGGGCGGGAGGGAGAGAGGCCCCTTGAGGCTGAGCCCCCACTCCCCTCTCTCAAATGCCAGAAGCCCCTTTCCTCACTTTGACGATGTCATTGATGAGGGCGTAGCGGAACATCCAGTCCAGGTTGATGCTCTCGTTCTCCAGGATGTCCTGGCAGGCCGAGGGGGGTAGAGGTCAGCTTTGGCCACAGCCCAGTAGGGGGAGCCCTGCCTCCCCCCTCACCTGCCCTGGACAGCCGCCTCACCTGCAGACTGCCACGCGGACAGTACTCGGTCACGATGCAGATGTTGGGGGGGTCAATGCAGGCCCCGATGAACCGGGTCAGGTGGTTGAACTGGATATCCCGCATCTGTGGGGCAGCAAGCATGGCCCGGTGGAGTGGGGGGCCACTGCCAGCATCTTCTTCCCTGCAGCAGAGGCTGCCGCCCCCAGGAGACCCCCCAGAGTAGTTGCCCCTCCCCCCCAGTACGTACGTGCTTGAGCTCAAAGAGCACCTGCCTCGTCAGCTCAATCCGCTTCTTATTGATGTGTTTGATGGCCACCACGTTTCCCTGGAGGGCAAGAGACAAGCGGGGGGGGTGAGCTGGCGTAGCCTCCAGTACGGCTGGGGCTGGAAACGGGGACGGTGGGGCTCACCTTGAAGAGTCCTGTGTTGGCAAAGATCTGGTACTTGCCGTGGGCCGTCATGAGGGAGCCATAACTGGAGCCACGCTGGAGAGAAGCCGAGGCCGAGAGTCACAGCCAACTGAGGCCGAGTCAGCAGGAGGGGGAAAGGGCCCCCTCAAAGCCGAGGGGCTGGGGAACAGGTGGGGGGCTGGGCCTTGGAGGGACCCTCCGTGAGCGCCCCATAGTACCTACCAGTGAGAGGGTGAGTCGGCTGCCTGCCCCCTTGTGGTAGCGCTCCGAGCCCCCAAACTGCAGGTCCTCCCAGCGTATCCGCCACAGCATGCTGGCCAGCTCCTTCTCCAACATCAGCTTCCTGTCAAGACCCACAATGGCTCCTGAGCTCCCTGACCCAGCCATGGCCCCATGGCTCACGCCCCTCCCCCCCCCCAATGCCCTGCAACTGGATCCGGGGCTGAGTCTGCAGCGCAAGAGCCAGAAGCTGCTCTGGCACCTGCCACACCCCAGGCCAAAGGCCAGCCAAGGCCTCAAAGGGCCAGCCAGCTCACCCCAAGCAGCCTGGCACATGTGAACGCGGCCCGCCAGACCTTGCTCTGGTTTATGCCACGGTGTGAACATTTGGACCTCATGGAGGTGGCCCTTCCATGCAGCCCAGCGTCCTCCAAAGGCTGAGGAGGAAACACCTGGCTAAGCCCAGCCTGGCCCTGACCACGCATCACAGGGGTGGCCACTGCAGCCATGGCCCTCTTCCTCCCGGGCTGCACACTGCCTGTCTGGCCAGGGTACCCCCCCTTCTCGCCCGCTGTATTCCAGGCCCCCCAAGAGTTTGCTCAGGCACCTGAAGATCAGGAAGCTGGAAACCCCAAACATGATGAAGGTGAGTCCGGCTCCCAGCGCCAGGATCGCCAGGGTGCTGAGTGCACCTGCAAGGACACCACAGATCAGGCAAGGGCTCAGCCCCCCCCTGAGAAGCACCGGCAGGCAGCTGGGTGTCCCGGGTGGGTCTTTCTGCGGAGGGAGCCGGGGGGGGCGGGGTCATACGTCCACTGGAAGGAGAGACCCAGCTGCCCACAGCAGGCAGGCCATTCAGAGGAGGGCGGGGAAAATGGGCTCAGGGATTCTCCCAGGGTGAAGGTAATCCCACCCCTCCCCCGCTTTCTTTGGGCAGCAGGCACCCACTTTTGTCGCAGGAGGGGTCATCCATGTCAAAACAGGGGGGGTTATCCAGAGGCGGCTGCCCCTTGAGCCAGTGGATAGGCCCCAGCCACTTCAGCTGCTTCTCGGATCCCACGTAGTGTCCAACTACCTGTGGGCGGAAGGCTGTTGGCTCACCTGGCCAGCCGCTGCCATTGTTCCTCCGCCTGCCCACCAATGGCCAGGAGAATGCGGGGGGGGCCCTGACTGCCCCAGACTTTGTCCCTCCAGGAGAAAGAAGGCCGGTGTCTCCTGGCCGGGGAGGACTGGCATGCGGGTGGGCTGGGTTTAGGGGCTGCTGAGGGGCTCCAGCTTACCTGGTATGTGCCACTCTCCCCCTCCTTCATGGCCCACAGGTTGAAGTCTGTGTCGCGGTCATTGTTCTGATCCATGCTCACGGTCCCAGTGACCCCTGGATGAACAAAAGCGCCCTGGCATTTGGATCAGGCCCCTAAGAGCACTGTGACCCTTGTCGATGGAGCTCTGCCCTTCCAATCCCGCCCCCCCGTCCTCCTCCAGTCGAGGCCCCAGATCTCCTCTCCAGTCATTCCAGCCCCCCCCCCTGCCCCCCCATTGCTTCTAGGTCTGGGAAACCCCCTTCTTGCAGCCCCCGTACCCTGGAACCTGCGCCCCTTCATCTTTTCCAGGATGCGGCTGTTGTTGAGCTTGGTGTCGCCCTTGTGGAGGGTCTCGTTCAGGGCCAGGGCGTAGAGGAGCAGTCCATCGTGGAAGCAGCCGGCCACCAGGTTTTTCTGTTGGGGGGAGCCAGAGAGGGAGGCAGAGGCGTTGCTCGGTGCCCTCCAGGGCACCTCCCCTAGCAGGAAAGCCAAGCAGTCGAAGGGCCCACCCTCGGGAGGACCCCTTGTCCAGGAATAGGGCGTGGCCCCGTCAATTTAACCTGGCGTCAGTTATGGGGTGACTTCGGGTGGCCCAAATTTCCTGCGGTTCCCATCTGCCACAAGCAAAGGTGTCCAGGACACAGGAGCTCTTCTCTGCTCAGATGCAGAGGGGCCCACTTGCACCCCGGGCGGAGGGCCCCTCCTCCACGGCACCCCTGCAGTCAGGATGAGCCGGTGACTGCAGCCCTTGGAGCCAGAGGCTACAGCTAGGGAGGCTTTTACTCTTATTTAAAGGCAGAAAACAGGAGCGTGTCTGTTTCAGGAAAGGGGAACAAAATTTCTGCTGCCCCAGAGGAGACCAGGAGCAGCTCCGGGTGGAGAGCACCGCTTTTGCCGGCAGCCCAGAGCGCCAAGAGTCTTTGACGGCCTGCTGCCTTCCCGTGCCCCACGGCCCTCCCCAGCCAAGCTCGGCTGAACGGACACCGGGCCCTTCGAGGCTCCCACTGCAGAAGGGCCGGAAGGCGGCAGGGCAAGGGGGGGCTCCACTGCTGTGGGCCCTCAGGGGACCGAATGCCACCAGCCCGTCCTGGAGACTCCTCTGCGCTTGGGGGCCCCCGAATGAGCAGGCCCGGCTGTTCAGCCAGCGGACTGGCCAGCAGTTGAACAGCCAATCAGGAAACAGCCATTGCTCAGTGAACAAGGAAGGGAGAGGTGTGAATGCAGCCCCCCCCCCCCAATGCCTTTCCCTGCCTGCCTGCAGATTCCTGGGAAACTGCACAGAAAGTGGGGAGGGGAGCCTAAAAATAGGAGCAGCCCCATGGGGAGGGGGCAGGATGTGGGTGGGAGACGGCCGTTGTTTCCTGTCTGCACCCAGAGTCACTTCCACAGCCTGGTGAAAGGGGGCCCGGCTGCTCCCCCCCCCCAAGGAAAAGGTTAATTACTCACACTCTGCAGAAGGGGAATGTATGAAAACACCCCCTCCCCAGTACTGAGAGACCCGGTGGGACCTCCCTCCCTCCCCCACTCCAGGCCAACCCAGGCGGGGCAGCTCCAGGTGCCCCCAGAGCAGAACCCGCACACAGCCCTGCTCTGAGCCAGGGGAGCCGAGGGCCTCTTTTATCAGCATGGCTGGTGGTAGCTAGAAATTCCTGTGCCATTGCCGGGCAGGGGTTTGGGCGGAGACCCCTGACCTCAACTGGGGAGACACACATACAGTCCCCCCTTCTGCCCGGCCCCTCAGGGTACTGGCTCTCTCCCCTCCCAGGCCCCCCCAGAGTTGGCCTTGGCTGGCTGTAGGGGCCCCTCAGGGAACCCCCTGTAGCCTCTCTCCTCTAGGCAGCCCGGAACTTGTGGGTGCCCCCTGCAAAGCTCGCTGCAAGCAGAGGCCGAGGAGGCCAAGAAAGACCCTGCCAGCCCACCTGCAGGGCTTCCCTCCCCAGTTGAGTGTCCCCTCAAAGAGGCCGGTGAAACTCTCTGGCTCCCCCTCTGGCACTCCACCATGGGGCACCTCAGGTGGGGAAGGGCCCCGTCACTTCTCTGGGCTTTCATGGGTGGGGGAGGTCTGACTGGACCAGCTCTCAAGTGTCACTTGGGGCGGCCATAACACACAACCCGTGGGGCTCCCACTGAGCAGAGCACAGGACATCACACCCAAGGGGGTGAGGAGGACGTTCGCCAATCCACAGGAGAGGGAGGAGGAGGAGGAGGGGGAGGAGGAGGGGGAGGAGAGAAAGAGGCTGCGGGGATTTGGCACAAACGGCTGGAAAGGTCTCAGCTGGACAGGATTAGACAACTTTGCAGTAGGGATTCTCCCCCCCCTCCACACCCCCGTGTGAGTGTGTGAGTGTGCGCACTCATTTGAAGCACCCGATTCCTGTGCTCGCTGGAGGGAGCCCCCCACACAGCAGGAGAGTGTCAGTGCCATCATGTTCCTGATGCGCTGAAGCACTCCAGTCCTCTCAAGGGTTGCTGCAGCGGCTTCCAGGCCCCTGGCCAGTCGGGGCCCCGCAGTGACAGCTCCAGCAGAAACAGGGCCCAGGATTTGGGGAGGCCCTCAAAGCAGCTGCACCACCCCAAGTGATGAAGGACACAGCCGCTGCCTTAACGCAGCAAGGGAGGAGCTGGCAAAGTTCCTCTGCTCGCTTCGCCCAGGAGCAGGGAAGGGAGCCAGGGGTCGTTTCCAGGAGCCTCTTCAAAATGGGCCCCTCACTGTCTCAGGGCCTCCCCCCGTGCTCGGGAAGGCCGGGAATGACCTGAGCTGGCCTCTGCTCACCGGGTGACACCCCCTCCCCCAATGCAAAGCCACCGAAGAGGGGCTGGCAGAGCGGGCTTCTCCCGAAGCAGCAAAGGCGAAGGAAGCCACGGGCTGCCTCCCCAGGCAGGCTGGGAACCCTCCCATCGGCTTTTGCCCCGCAGAGCTGCGTGTGGCCAGCCGCTCTGGGCAAAGGCCGCCTGTGCTGGCCCAGCACCTGCCTGGATCCTCCTGCCGGAGGCTCTGCGTCTGCGTGGAGGCTGCTGTGGACGGCCAAGAGGCGGCCTCCCTTCCCGGCAGAGGCTTCGCCTGTGGTGGGGGGGGACTCCTCTCACCCAGCTAGGAGCTCAAGAGGGGGAAGGCTGGGGGAGGGGGGGGCGCTTACCAGTGAACCACTGAGCTCCACCTGGTAATCCTGCCGAGCCCGCAGGATCAGCTTGTTCTGGAAGTCTCGGTACTCCAAAGTTTGGGGCTCATGATAGGTGATCACCAGCACCGTCTGCAAGAAAGGCCATCGGCTGAGGGACATGGGAGCCCATGTGCCCCTGCAGCTGAGGCACCCCCCCTCTCTCCCTCTCTATCCCTCTCCCTCTCTCTCTCTCTCTCTCACACACACACACACACACACACCATGCTTCCTGCATGTAGCTGTCTGGAAATCTCACACCAGGCTGCAAAATGACTCCCACCTGCCCTCGCCTGGCAACCTCTGGGGGCTGCTTAGGGCTCCCCTTGCCTCAGGCATCAGCCTTGCACCTCCTCCCCCCCCCCCGTCTGCTCCTCCTGCCTCTCCCCATCTGCTCCTCCTGAGCATTTCTGCAAAGCCTGGGCCTCTTTTGACCAAGGGGGGGGGTGGGGGGGGAGAAAGAGGAGACTGTTGTCATGCATTGGGAAGTGGCTGAGAGGGAGGGGCAAGGAAGCCACCCTGCCCTTCATCACAGCCTCCCCCCCAGACTCCTTTTGAGGCAAGCAGAGGCTGGCCGGGTGGAGGCCTTCAGGGCCCTCAAGGTCTGGAGCTGCTGCTCTCCAGGGGCTTCTGCTCTGCTCCCCCACAGCACAGCCAGCCCACCCTCCCCTCCCCTCCTCCCTCTAAGCACCTCCTCCTCCTGCAGAAGAGGCCCGGGATCCCCCTCCCTCCTCCCGGGCAGTGAGCAGAGCAGAAGGGGGGGTGGGGGGCGGAAGGGGCTTCCTAGAGTTTATGTGCAGGCTTCCTGAGGTTTCCCCCCCTGCCCCCCCAATCACTCCACCTTGGGAACCTCAGCTCTCCCAGCCGTGGACCGCCTACCAGACCCAAAGGAGACATGCGCAGCCCCCCGCTTGGAGGACGGAGAGCCAAGAGTCCCTCCGCTCTGAGCAAGGGGAGGCCCAGGTGCAGGGAGAGACCCCAAGGGCAGAGCAAGGCGGGGGGAGGCTTGGTCCTGGCCACCAAGGAGCCCCCCTCCCAGCACCGGGTTTCCAGAAGAGCAGTTGGTGGGGCTCCCCTCCGCCCGGCCCAGGCCCTTCCCCCCAAGGCCTCCCCATGCCTGGGACTCCAGGGCGCCGGCTCCCTTCCCCAGCTTCTGGACTGACCTGGAAGGCCTCCCGCAGGTCCGGTCCCTCCTTGCTCTGCCAGGGTTTGGCAGCCCCCAGGCGCCCGTCCCCTTGCAGGCTCTCCCCAAAGACGTCCACGTAGAAGAAGACGTAGTCGCCCTGGGTCAGGCCCTCCGACTGGGCTCGACGCATGACTTGGTGCAGCATCTCCAGGGGGCCGCAGATGTAGATGACTGCCGAGAGAAGAAGGGCGGGAGGGGCCCCGTTGGCTCAGCTGCTCTCCCCGTCCGTCCGTCTGCGGCTGGTGCTCCCCCCTCCCCCCTCCCCCCCCCGGGGCTGTCAGTGGAGCCCCCAACCCCCACACGGTCAGGTTCCTGGTAAGAAGCAGGGAGGACACCAAATGTAACTACTCAAAATTTCCGCTACCGGTTCTCCAGAACTGGTCAGAACCTGCTGAATGCCACCTCTGGGCCAACGCGATACATTTGTTTTATTTGATTTAAATGGAAGCGGCATTTCGCACTCACTATGATGAAACCCCCAGCTCAGCTCCACAGAAGGACGGGGGGCTGAGCCCCACCTGGCCCCCCCACTGAGGGCCGGAGACGTTTCCCTGAGTTCTTTGCCATTCGTGCTCTAGCGAAGAAATTTGATTCGATACTCAGCTACAATACATACAACGTGTCGGCCAGCTGTGGTTAGCAGGGCCCACTCCGACCCCTCCAGGAAGGGAGGCGCCCGAGCGAGCCCCCTCTGGCTACTGCAGAGAGCTATTCCGGGGGGGGGCACCTGCCTTCAGCGGAAGAAGAGCCCCTGGGATGTGCAGGGGAAGGGAACTCCCCCAGGGACGGGACTCTCCCTTCCCCAAAGCTCCCTTCTGTTTTTGCGTCTGTAATGGCATTTGGGGACTTCCAGGAAGCCCTCCCTTCCCCGGGCCGTCCTCCTGCCTCTCCTGTTCCCCCAAAGGCCAAGACACGGGGGGGGGGGGGGGGTCCCATTTGCACACCCCTTGGATCAGTTTCAGATGGGAAATGAAAGAGCTGCCCCCTTGGATTAGCAGCCCTGAAAACCATGCAAGAGAACAGAGAGGTCAACTTGGTGCCCCCCACGTGACTCCCAAACAGGTGGGGTGCAGGCAGGCTGGGTCAGGGGAAGAGGGAGAGGGGAGGGGCAGCTGAAAGGGGCTGAGGAGCTGGCCAGAACAGGAGGAGCATCAGAGGCGAAGTGAGGCCAGCAGAGACTGGTTTAGGCAGCCTCACAGAGTGTCCTGCCCCTGGTGGAGCCTGACTCGGAGGAAGAGGAGGAACAGCCAACAGGGAGTGGGAGTCTGGCTCCAGAGGTGCTGGAGGAGGCTGGGGAAGGGCAGAGGCTGGCTGAGCAGTCAGAGGAGGACCCAGGCCCATCCCCTCTCCATCCTAGGCCACGCAGGGAGGAGAGGATAAAAGCCAGCTCTACTCAAGAGGAGATTACCATGATCCTCCTCGTGGCTTGCAGGTGGGAGCTAGGCATATAAATTTGCAACTGCGCAGTTAGAATTGCTGGAGTCAATTAGTGTTTACCGTGAAAGAGGCTTATCTTTGCTGGCATTCTTCCCATGGACTTTTCTCGATTATTTTCCTGGACTTTACAATTATCTTGGCTTGCTTTGGGACTCTCATCAATGCAGTTTGTTTTGGTTTTTTGTTTGCCTCATTATTTACTTTTGTGACTTTAAACTGTGCCTAATAAAACGGTGAAGTTAAGTTGAAGGCCTTACCGGACTTTAATGTATGTTTTGGGTTTGGGTTTATTTTGAGAGACTACGGGTCATCACCCCAAGAGATACAACGTCAGGAGAAGCAACCTGGAACTACGGAGGAATTTCCTGGCGGAGGGGACAATCAATCCCTGGAACGGCCTTAAGAAGAGACCGGACAGACACTGGTCTGGAGTGGTAGAGGGTCTCCTGCCTGAGCAGGGGGTTGGGCTAGAAGACCTCCGAGGTCCCTTCCCACCCTGTCATTCTGCTAAGACCACTCGAGTTCTGAACAAGGAGGAAACCAGAGGAATCCTTGGTTGTTTTCTGGCAGGTGTTTGATTACCCAAACTCGGTAACACCATCAGGGCCAGTAAGGAGGGCGCTTTGAGAAAGCAGGGGCCCCAAAGACCCAACCAGAAGTTTAAGGCTAGACGAGCTGTGAGGAATTGCCAGGTCAGCTTCCACAGGCAAACGGGGAGAATTAACTGCACGGCTTACGAGATGCACCTGATCATCTTAGCAGAGGCAATTTGCTGCAAGGGGAGGGGACGGGGGTGGGTGGGCGAGAAGAGGCAAAGCAATTCGCTCCCTTCCCCTGAAGGCAGAAGAGGAGGGCAAGAGCCGGTTCTGACCACTGGAGGCGGCGTCACTCCCGGACCCGTTTCTGACCCAGGGAAATGGCGAACGTGACCTGGGCAGGAGGGAGACCATCCTCCCCGCTCCCTTCCGATGGCGTTGGAGGCTCCGGTGCTGCTCCCTGCCTCAGCAAGGAAGGAGCTCCTGCCACGACAGGCACCGGCTGGGCCCTGCTGGGCTTTGGGAGGAGCTGGCGGTGCTCAGCCTGCGCTTGGGACCACCCATCACAGGCAGCCTCTGACTGGGGTCTCCAGGGCTTCCGCTGCAGAAATGCCCTCCCCCTCCCCCTCCCCCTCCGCCCCCCAGGGCAGAGAGTGAATCTGACCGAGCCTTTGATTAGGGTGAAAAGAGAGCCCTGTTGCAAGGGGCGTGGCGCCTCCTCGGAAGGAACCTCTGCAGGGCTCCAACAAAGCCACCGGCATGGGCTCCAAGCGGGGATCTGACTTGGTTACCTGGAGGAGCTTGAGTGGGCCCAGTGCCCAGAGGCAGCCTTGGCCACTTGGGCATCCAATCAGTCCTCTAGCCAGGGCCCCCTGGGAGAGGAGGAGGAGGAGGAGGAGGAGGAGGCGGAGGAGGCGTGCTTAGGGCCAGGGACTACAGAAATAGCCCTGATCAAATTATGTGGCAGCTGTTACAAGTGTACCAGTTAAGCTCAGGAGGACAGGAATGAAAAGGTGCCCCTGCTGGGCTCTCTTTAGTATGGGGGTGGGGGTGGGGGAGAAGCTCACGGGCTTGGAGACGCTGTGATTAACGGCCTCTATAAACAGAGACGGGGTGCAGCTTCTGGGGCCCGTTTCCTGGCGGGGGGCAATGCCAGGCCTTGGACTGAGGGAGACGTCCCTGCAGACAAAAGGCCCTCGCCAGCTCCAAAGGCATCAGGCTTTTGCCTCCGCCCCTTCCTCCTTGAGACGGGGTTTAGCTCTGGGAAAAGTGAGCTGTGGGGAGCCCTTCCGGTTTCAGGGTGCAGCACTGAGGCCGATCAACCCCATGCCTGTAGGGCAGGTGGCCCCTGGCAGGAGAAGGGTGTGGATGGGGCGCCCACCCCGGCCCTCCTTGACCTCCCAGCAGCCTCCAACACAGGGGGTCCTGGGGTCTTTCTGAACCAGCTGAGCTCTGGGGGACAGAGGCCGTGCGGCCGTTCTCCTTTTAGCATCCACATGATGCCGGTGGGTGGGCAAGTCACCGGCCTGGAGTATCTGTCTGCTCCGGGCCAAGGAATGCGGTCAACGTCCTGGTCCTGTCCTGGTGTTTGGAGGACCATGTCAGAGACAGGATGGTGGTTATCAAGAACTGTGGGGTTCAGGGTTAGTTACCCAGCATTGTCCTCTCCTTGAAGGAGGAGACACACCGCTGCCTGCTCCAGAGCTGACGACCCCTCTCCGAAAGATGCGAGGGGCACAGAGCGAACCCAACTGCCAATCACCTCCCAGACAGCCTTAACAACCTAGAAGGGACCTGGGTTTCCTAGGCAACTGGCCAAGCTCTTGGTTCAGAGGACCCTGCAAAATCTGTCTTGGCCTTCTCTCTTTCTGCATAACCTGGGCCGCTGGGTCTGCCACTAAATGCCCTTGTCTTTTTCTGCAATACCACAAGAGTTTCAAGAAGATGGAAAAAACTCAGAGAACAGTCTTGAAGAATAAATAGCAAGAGCACTTCAACTCATATACCGCTTCACAGAGCTTGACAGACCCCACTAAGCGGTGTACAGAGCCAGGATCTTGCCCCCAATAATCTGGGTCCTCATTTTACCCACCTCGGAAGGACAGAAGGCTGAATCAACCTTGAGCCTGGTGAGATTTGATCTGCCAAATTGCAGGCAGCCTGCAGTCAGCAGAAGGAGCCCGCAGTACTGCACTCTAACCACTGCGCCACCGTGGCTCCTATGTTCATCTCCAGGGCGAATATGGAGGAGGAGGTGTGTTTGGGTCTATTTATGAACCACCAGAAGCATCTGGGTGGCCACCCTGGAAAACCTGCCGCTGGACCTTCCCCTGATCCAGCAGGAGGAAACCCACCCTCTTTGGAGACCCAGAAGCTCCCTGCTGAAGGCCGCCTCCAAAGCTTCCGAGTTGGGGGTGATCAGACGGAGCACATGCAACGGAACGGAGGCTGCCCTTCCTTTTCAAGCGGCATTGCCCATCGCCCAGTTCATGGGACAAGCCTGCCGGGTGCCTATCAGCCAAGGCCAAAGGTGCCCCTTGCAGCTGCTCCCGCATGCCTCCGCCACATTCCCCACAGGAGGTCTTTTTTCCCACACAGTCCGTCCCCTTTCTGCAGCTTTTCTGCTTCCTCTTTTTAAGCCAATGGCAGTTCACCCAGTCATTGCAGTAATCCAGCAACCACCCATGGTTCCCATGTGCCATACTCGAAACCTACAATGGGTTGGATCTTCCCCAAGCAGCCGCCTCCCCTTAGAGGAGAGCCCCATAGCCTGCCCTGAAGTACAGCCCAAGCAAGCGAGCTTAGCAGAGCCACGGGTGCCAATCCCCACGTTACTCCCAGGCGGAGCATGCTAGTAGGCCAGCCAACGCACCGGCACACTGGCACACTGGCATGGTCTGCATCCGAAGCCGCAAAGGTCTAAAAGGCAAGCTGAGCAGGCCTCCCATTCTAGCAGGAGGGACTCAACGACAGGTGTGGCCGAAGGCAAGGCAGAAAAGCCACACACACACACACACACACACACACACACTCTGTGGAAGGTTCCTCCTTTTCTTTAAGACCCCCAGCTCGAGTCCTGCTGGCTTGTAGCTGCCGAATGCGTCTGGATGATTGAGGCGGTCCCTCCCAGGCACCCCGGTAAATGCCCCCCCTGGCTTTCTCTCTTTCTAAGGCGTTTTCAGCTCAGCTGGCTGGAATTCAGAGTGAGGCCGCCCTGCAGCAGCTGCACTGTGCCCATGGGGCAAGGGTGTAAAATACCAGCTGGATTTGCCAGCATTGCCTGCCTTGGCGAGATGGTTTAGGAGTCTCTGCTGTCCACCCAGAGGTCAAAGCTCCCCACCCCCCACCCCTCCGAGTTGGAGTGCAGAGCTGTCTGGCCTCAGGCAGTTCATGTGTGTGTGTGTCTCTCTGGAGGGAGATGCCCCCCCACCCTCATGGAGTTTTAGACTACATTTTAGGGAACCTCCTTAATTGGCCAAACAGGAGGGGAGGGGAATTCCCAGGCGAAGCTACCAAACAAACTCTCACCAAGGTTGAAGCTTGGCTCGTAAGCCCTTCACGTGAAACTCAGAGGTGCGCAAACAGAGCTGGCGCCTTAATGTTTACAGACCTTAAACTTTGGGCCTGAGCGATCCCGTCCCCTCGTCGCTCTCTGCGCAAATGCAACAGAGAGCTTATCTTTGCAACCGCCGCACAAAGCTGGTTGGGCGCATCCGGGTCTCCTGGCCACAAGCCCTCCCCGCCTTTCCCTGACGCCAAGCAAGCCGGGCAGTTCCACGGAAGGCTGGAGAAAAGCCAGGCGGGGGCGGGAGGGGAGAGATCGGTGCCGGCGAGACCCTGCTCGGGTGGGCCGGAGGCCGCCTCCAGCACCGGCTGCCCGCTCCACGACCGACGGCGAGTCCGCCGCCCCGCCAGGCACCCACTCGCCCGGCCCTGCGGGACCCGTCGCGGAAAGGCTATCCGGGGCGGTGCCCCCTCGGCCAGGCAGAGAAGCCGGCGAGCGGAGGAGCGCGACACAGACCTGGCTCCACGCGGGAGGCCTGCAGAGACCTCCGCCCAGCGAATAGAAGATAGAACCCTTGGGCTGGAAGGGACCTTGGAGGTCTTCTACTCCAACCTCTGTTCAAGGCAGGAGGGTTGTCCAGTCTATTTTTGAAAATCTCCAGGAATGGAGCACAACTCTGATGGATCTCACTGGCCGCAGTTCCTCCCGATTTGTAAGCTGGAGCTCTCTTTGAGCAGCTTCCACCCATTGCTTCTTGTCCTGCCCTCTGGGGCAGTAAGGACCCCCATTTGTTCCCGCTGGGCTCCCCCCCCCAATTGCAGCTAGAAGGCTCCCCTGCCTGTTCCCTGCTCCTGGCTGGGCCTCGTCTCCCCGTTTTGGGTCCCTGGGCCCTGGAGACCTCTCCTGCCAGGTTGCACACCTGAACACTGAAATGCTTGTGAAGACTCCTTTTTTGTCCTGGGCGTGAAAGGGAAACCTGCCATAATTCTGCTCCGCAGAGTCCAAGCAGCAAAAGCTGCTTTTGAGGAGGGCAAATGTGATTTTCAGAATAAAAACGAGATTGCAGGGAACACATAAAACGGCTTAATGGAGTCATGAATACAAAGACGATCCTCAGTGAAAGACAAGGTGATCTCCAGGGAAATGGCAGCCGCCACTTCTTGCAGAGCCTGAATGCTTTCATTTATTTATCAATTGATAGCGCTGCCCATCCCACAAGGAGCAGTAAACACACCTCACCTGCTCACACACGAAGGGCACCCAAAATCTGGCCAGACCCCCAAAGCCTCAGGCTGGATGACGAAGCCAGGTCTTGAGGAATCTCGGGGGAATAAGGGATGGAGCTGGCCTCACTTGGGGGGCGGGGCGGGGGTGGGGCGGCCTCCTTGGCAAGATGGAATTCCTGGATGAGCAGATCAACTGGGGAGAAGTGCTCCCACAAATAGCCCAGCCACATGGGCCACGTTACCACAATATGCTCAACCAGACCAGGAAAGGCCCAAAGACATGTTAAACATGGTTTGTTTTAACCTTGGTTAGCTACTATCCGGTAGTGAGCTTTGAAGTCTCTTCTGCAAATGCTGTTGCCCACCAGGAAGGGCATCTGGATGGCCGAGCAGTTTTTGCCAAGCCAGGGCTGGCATTCCAGGCACCCGGAGGAGGGAAGGCACAGAAGGTCAAGAGCAAAGGGTGATGCCCGGCAGCCCTTCGCCCTGGGAAGGAAGGCCGTGGGGGAGCCTCCACCTCTGCTTGCCCTCCAGGCCCAGAGCTGGGGTTCCCAGCAGCGCCTCCCCCCTCCAGCACTTGTCCCAGGCAGCAGCCTGGTTGTGAGGATGGGATCTGGGGTAGGATCTCAGGAGGCGGTGGGGGTGGGGTGGGGGTCCCCCTCTCTAGGGAAAGAAGCTGGGGGCGGACCACGGAGCCCCCCACTCAACCCCCAGCTGCAAAGATTCCCTCCAGCTGGTAGCACAAACTCCACCTAGGGCTGTTGTCAGCCTCCTTTCCTCCTTGCCAGGTGCCCTGCCCCTAAGGTCGCATGGGGGGCAGAGGTGGGCCTGGCTCTGTGCCAGGGCGGTAGGTATGAGGAGAGAAGGTGGAGCTGCACGTCAGCTGAGCTGCACCTGGGACTAAGTCCTCTGCCCGGGAGGCACCGTTTCCGGAAGTGTGGGCAGAGAAATGCCAGCTCTTGTGAGTTGCATCTGAAGAAAGTCCTGCCAGGTAAGGGGCACCATAGGATGTGCGGGCAAATTTACCACCCACTTTAGTAGATCTGAATGTGCTGAAGTAACAGACTGGTCAGTTGTGGCTGAAATAAGGAGAGAGAGAGAGCAACCCCTTGACATGCACTAAATGCCAGTTTTGGTTAAACATGGTCATCCGAACAACCTGGTCTTCTAGTTTATCCTTCAAAACCACAGCCTGCAAAGTGTGACTGTATTCTCACAATAAAGGGAGCCCCTGGCAAGTTGCTGGCCTTGTGATTTCATGCTGTGGGGGAAGGGCCTCTGGCTGAATCCAGCTTCGCTCTGGACTTCTTCCTTGGAGCTGGGCGGGCGCAGCCTCCGAGGAGCACGGCTAGCTTAGTCAAGCGAGCCCAGCAGGCCAAGAGCCAACCGGCCTCCCTCACAATCCCACGGATTTCAGAAAAGGAAGCCAAGCGCCTGCCAGAGCAGCCAAAGAGCCAAATGACTGCCAGGAGGAAGGGCGTGAGGTCAAGTCTGAGCTATTGAGCTGCAGGGGATCAGGGACTTTTGACCGGCTGCTCCAGAGGGAGCCATCTTGGCTCTCTAAGCCAACATCCTAAATGTGTGAAGCGAGCGGGCTTCAGTCAGTAAGGGAGTGTTCCTGCCAGGAGGAAAAGCCGGGGACTCCATCTTCGCTCTGCCTTCTTTGTTCCCTCGGGCGGAACAGCAGAATCATCTGGACGCTTCACAAGAGCAGAGGCAGCACCACAATAAGGAGCACCAGCAATGCCAGGGTTGGAAGAAACGGCCCTGTGCAGAGAAGGAAGCCAGGATGTGTGTCCGAGGTAGGACTGGGCTCTTCTCCTGAAGGGACTATTGTTTGTTCCTAACAAAGGAAAGCAGCAAAAGGTAATGTAATGCGTGGAAGCCAACTTCCTCAAGGGCTCCCTCACCTGTAAGCATTTGTCTTCCCCTTTAAGAGCACACGGCGTGCTTACAAATCAACGAACCGCTTCCAAGCCCTCTCCGGTCACTGGTTATTTGCCCTAACCTGGGATCGAGGGTTCCTGCAGCCGCTCCCTGCCTGGGTACTGCAAGGCCAGGCTTCCCCACCGAAAGGCCCTCTTCTGGGCCACCTGGTAGACCTGGGGGCTCTCAGTCTTCTCCTGAGCTCTGCTGCCGTCTCCTGCTCTGCCTCCTATGCCAAGGGTGGCGGGGGGTACCCAGGTGGCCTGAAGGAAGCTCAGCCACTGTCCGGTTAATGGCTTTTCAGGTCCAGCGGGGTATTAACCATGAAGCAGACGAAGCATCTGCTTATAGGGGCCACCACGAAGTGGAGAAGATGGCTTCGTTTGTACCGTCTGTACCAAGGGGGAGGCACCAAGACTGGTCAGTGCTCAGGGCACCAGTGAGCCTTCATCCGCCACTGCTCAGCTCCAGCTGCAGGCCTTGAATGGGCTCCCGGAGGGCCAGGCTCAGCTTCTTGAAAGACCTCGGGAGTTACGGGACCACCCTGTATCCACAGTCCTAGAAGCCAACTTTGCTCAGATCGGGAGGCCTGACGGATGGGAGAGTGAAGAACTCACCCCTCATCTGTGGCCGTCTGTTCCTCTGGCTACTTACTAACCCTTCCTCTGTTCCTCCCGAGGTTTAGCTTCAACGTTCTTCCCTGCAGTCTTGACTCCGTGGCTTCTGGCCTCTGGGCAACGGAACTTCAGAGGCCGCCAGTCCTTTCCCCTGCAGGCTAAATGCTTCCTCGTTGGTCTTGGTTGCTGGCCTCTTCTGGAGTCCTCCTTGAATGTGCTCCCGTTGGCCATCTCCCCTCTGCCCAGCCGTGCTTCGGTCAAGGCAGGAAAGGGGAGCTCCTGGAGCTGGAAGGCAAGGCTCTGCCCCCCGTCCTCATCAGGTCCCCTCCTGCTCCTGTCCCCATTTGTAGCCTGCAGCCCTCAGCCTGGGTTCTGCCTGCGGAGTCCAGAGAAGGGGGTTTGAGGTGCTCCCCGGCTCCACTGGTGAAGCAGAGATGGGCAGAGAGTGTGGCCGCTCCCAGCCAGGGGACCTCAAAGGCCTCAAGGAAGAAACCGCCCCAGAAATTCCCAGTCCCCTTGGTCAAATGGGATCAGCAGAGGGGAAGGGGATGCGCCCGAGCAGCCAGCAGCTGCTACCGGGAACCCTGGAGGGCCCTGGCGTCACCCAGACCCACTGGAAAGCCATTTCAAAGGCATCTTCCACAGATCAGCCTCACCCACCTCCCCCCTGTCTTTGCTATCCCCCCCGCCACACACACACGCACACGGTTCCCCTTCTCCAGAAGTTGCCAGGGTCCTGTTCTCGGCCTCTGCCTAAGCGCCAAGTGCCTCCTGGGCCTCAAGAGCCGGCTGCTCCTGGGTTGCCTGCCTTCATTTCTCCAGCTGGGGGGAGTAGAACCGCCTGCAACCTTCTAAGGGCGCCCCACACCCCACGCACGGTATAAAAGCACAGTGTGGTGCTGGCCGTGTTGTCTCTTTGCCACAGCCGCACACACACTAGGCCACTGTTTCCACTAAGCTCCGGTTCCACCAGGTCTCTCCTGGCCAGTCGAGGCCCACTCCTCTCCCCCCCTCCCCCGCTTGGTCCTCCCTCAATGGTTGGGGGCTGCCAATCAGTTCAGTTCCCTGCTTGCTGTCGAAGCCGCCCCCGCCCCAGGATTCAAGCAGCCCCTGGGAGGCCCCAGCTGTTGACCTAAGGAGGGCCTGGGGAGGAGAGCCCCCTGCCCCCTCCAACCAAGTCAAGGGAAGCCTGAAGCCACAGGCAAAAAACCCCCAGCCTGGTTTCCCCTTCATCCCGTCAGGGAGCCTCTGAGCAACTGCCTTGGTGTGCTGCGCCCAGCGGGTCGCCTTCTCCCCGGGTGAAGTGGCGCAGGAGCCCAGCCTCAGTGCTTTATGGCCCCGAGTCTTGTGCCGACCCAGATGAGGGGGAAAGGCCTCCTGTCTTCTCCCCCACGCTTCTTTCTTCCGCCCTGGACGCTTCCAGGCACCTGCCTCTCTGCCCAGAGGACCCTGGGGTGGGTTGGCTTATTCAGAAGCTCAGCTGCCGTTTCCTAGATCTCCTTAATTTGTCCATTTTCTCTTGGTCGCTTCAGTCTGGAGTAGTTCAGTCCGCAGGGTCAGTTTGTTCTGCAAATACCGATGACCCATGACGGGACCCTTTAAATGTGCGAAGCTGGTTTCAGGTACAGCACTGTCAGCAAGGGGACTTTCCTCTAAACTGCTAAGGTGTAGGGAAGATATCTTAGCTTGTTACAGATTTTGGGTTGCCTAGGATAACATAAGCATGTTTGGGGTAAAAGTGGGCTCAGGTGCAATGCAACAACAGATCCTTTGAGCCTGTGGCCTGGAGGCCATGAAGGCTGTTCACCTAGTCTGCGCTTCCTGTAGGTTGCTAACCAGGGTCATGGAAAGCCTTGGTTGACCGAAGGCACTGTGGATAACAGAAGCCCCTCGGAAGAAGCCTTCCAAAGACTCGGCACGTAAGGGGAGTGAACGGCGAAGGAAAAGAGAGGAATGGGCGTCTGTGAAACGGTGAGGAAAAGGGGGAGGCGCAACACAGATAAAGGATGCCGATTCCCCCTTATGAAGCCACGAATAGATTCAGGGAACTTAACCCAGACGGCCTAAACATGTTGGAGAGGAGGAACTAAGGCTATGTGTGTTGTGGGTATGCAGGCATCTATTTTCATACGCTTCAGTGAACGCTGAGCACCAAAGAACGGGAAATTAATTTTGGGGGAAATTGAGTAACGTCCTGAATTAATCTGAAATAATTTTCTCCTAGAGGACTGGGGAGTGGATTGGGGAGGGGGGAGACCAGGCCAAGATACAAGAGCAGTGGAGAGGAGGGCGGGAGGCCTTGGGGGCACTTCTGCCTGGGGGAAGTCTCCTTGTTTCGGGTAGGAAAGCAGAGCCGCCCCGCTGTGAACTGGGGTGACCAGGGGAAGATGTATCTGGAGGCACAACAGGTCCGGCAGTTTGTGGCCAAAGACGGAGGGATTAGTGAGCTTCTGAAGGGCAGCCAGGGGTTCCGAACGTGGGATCTTGGGAAAGCAGCAGAAACGCTGGAACAGCTGCCAGAACTATTGCTGGATGGACTCTCCCAACAGGGCGAGGATGGGAAATGGAGGGTGGAGGTGGGAGTTGCTGGGTGAGGGTGGAAAGGCCCTGTTGCGAGGTAACAACGTTGTGAGAGGGTAGTGGGAAATGGGAAGAAGGAGGTTGGGCGGCTCAGTTAAAGTGGGTTTTCTGTAAGATGATCCCTAATTGTAGCATTGCAACTAGGCTCCTTCTTCCCATCTTCCACTAACCCCCCTCCCTTCTCTCTCTAGACAACCCACATCACAGGGTTGTTGTATGGGAAAATGGGAAGAGGAAGGTGCGTGGATATGTTCCACCACTTCCAGTCATTTCTAAAAATAAGGAAGCCGGGATTAAAACCAGCGGTTCCCTGGTCCTTCCTGCAAATGGCTTCGGCTGGGCAACCTCCCGGGGGCTCCGGACCCTGCCGGTCCCTTGTCCGCAGAGCCACCCTGTGGAAGATGCCTATTCCTGATGGAAGACAGCGCCTATGGGGCAGTCTGAAAGCCCCCCCAGCCCTACGGATTTGCAGGGCCCATCAACCGCGTGCCCCTGCTCTCCCTCCCCAGCCTTTCGGGGGCATTACAACCCCGACCTCCACCGGGGGCCTTGCCAGTCTGCAAGCGTCTACGGGCCCGACGGCCGGAGCCTCTGCCTCTGGGACGTCCAGGTCGAGATCGGCCAGCGGGAGAGCCCATCCGGGCCTCCTCCCGGAAAGACGGAGGCGGTCGAGCAGGCAGGTAGGCAGGCCGGCCGTAGCGGCTGCCAGGGTTCCCATCGGGCCGTCCCCGGCGGCTTCCTGCCCGCCCCAATGACAAAGCAGCTCCAGCGGCCGCCAAGATGGAGGGGCGCAGCTGCAGTAGGCCGACGGATCGATAGGTGCCTCCGGGGCCGGGCGGCGACGCCCAGGGAAGAGCTGGCGCCGTCCGGCAGTTGGCTGCCCGGCCCTTCCCCGCGGCAGGCCTCGCCCCCGCCTCGCCCCCTCCCGCCCGCGTCCCAAGCCCCGTCGGCCCTGCGGCTGGCACGGAGGTCAAGCTCTCCGCGGGAGGAGGAACGGCGAGCCCCGGCCGCGATGGCGCTGCGCTCCGGGCGCCGGGCTGGGCAAGTCATCGCCGCCGATGCCGCCTCCGCCCCCCTTCCGTCCCGGCTCTCACCTCGCCCGTTAGCTCGGATGAACTGGACGGCCGCGTCCGGGTCCCCCGCTTCGTCGCCGGCGGCGCTGCCGTTGTCGCGGGGCGCGTAGATGTGGTACCCGAGGACCAGGTTGGCGCGGCGCAGCTCCTCGTAGACGCCCTCGATGGTGAAGTAGAAGGGGCGGTCGTCGGTCTTGTGGTCGACGTAGAGCAGGGCGGCGCGCGAGCTCCAGTTGAAGTGCCCGTGCAGGTGGGCCACGAAGGCGCCCAGCTTGGAAGCGGACGGGCCGACGCGCACCATGGTGCTGTAGTGCTCCTGCTTGCGGCTGAAGTCGGCGGCCACGGCGCCGGCGGTGAGCAGCGGCAGGCTCCAGTGCGAGGCGAAGCGGCCCACGGCGGCCGCCGGGTACACGCAGCCCGGCCCCAGCAGCACGTCCGGGTTGTAGTAAAGCTTCAGATCGACGGCCTTGAGCGGCGCCACCGACTCGGAGCAGGCGCCGTTCAGCTCGGACGTGGCGATCACTTTCCGCACCGCCAGCCCGGCGGCCCGCAGCGCCGGCGCCAGCGCTTCCAGGGCCAGGTCCACGGCGGGGCCCACGCGCGGCAGCGCCCACGGGTAGTTGGGGTTCTCCTTGGGCAGCACCATGGCCACCGTCAGAACGGTCGGGGCCGGCGCGCTGCCGTTGGCGCCGGGCGGCGGGTTGGCGCCGGGCGCGAGAGTGGCCGAGGCGGCCAGCAGCAGGAACAGCAGCGGCGGCAGCGGCAGCGGGGGCTGCGAGGCCATGGGGGCGGCCGAGAGCGGCTGAAGGAATGCGCTCGCCCGCCCGCTCGGCTCGACTCGGCTCCTTCGCGACCGCCGCCGGATCCCTCTGCGGGGCGGGATGTCCCGCGCTCTCCCCAGAGGGGCCGCCCCAGCCGCCCACCCTCCCCTCCCTCCGGATGCGTTGCCCGCGCCAGGAGGAGAGGTGGGCGGGCAGCGCCCCCTGGCGCCTCCCTCGGCCTCCTCGGGCACCAGCAGCCCGGGCGAGGCGGGCCATCCGCGGCGCCGTTGCTTTTGTCCGATCGCCCGGCCGGCCCTGGGTCCGCAGAGCAGAGCCGGACGGCGCCCCCGCGCTTCGGGAAAGGCCCTGGGGCTTCAGAGAGGCTCGCGGCTGCCCGGCCGCCGGCGGATCCTTTCGCCACCGCCCTCGGCCGCAGAGAGAGGCTCCCCCAGAGAGATTCGGCCCCACTGCAGGGCGGTCGCCGACCCCGCCGCAGCGCCCGAGCGGGAGCCGAGCCCGGCCGCCCGAGGAGGAAAGCGGGCAAGCAAGTCCCAGCTGCGAGGGAGGAAGGCGGGTTCTCCCGGAAGGGGCCAAGAGGGGCCGTGGGGGGAAATGGTGCCTCTCGTCCCCCTTCCGGGGGAAGGGCTCCCCGCCAGAGTCCGGAGGCTGCGTGCCACCTGGAGCTGGGCGGCTCCTTCTGCCAGGCGCCCGTCCTGCTCCCAGCCGTGCCAGGTGGGAATGTTGGCTGCAAAGCCCCGGGGAGCTCCGGTGGAGGAGAGTTTGCCTCAAGGGCCCTGGCGGGAATGGGTTTCCAGGAGAGAAGAGAGGCGACACACACACACACACGCACACACACACACACACACACACACCGAGCCTCTGAAACAGCTGGCTTGGGCTCCAGGCCGATGGCAGCGGCTGGCCTCGCCAGAATAAGCAAATTGGGCAAAGGATGGTTGTGGAGCCAATCAGCTGGCAGCCCTCAGATGCCAAGCCCCAAGTAGGCCTTTGCAGTTGGAGTGCGTCTCCCACCCCTGGCCCAGCCCCTTCTGGTCCCGCTCTGCAGGCGTTGGGGTCAAACAGCCCCATTTGAGCAAAGTAGCCTTTCCCACGTCCTCTGGGTATGACAAAGGCGGCCTTGGAGACCATCTAGTCAAACCACCTGCCCAGCGCAGCGCAGGAGTCTACTTTTGCAGTAATGGCTCCGCCTTAACATCTCCAGGGACCGGGCGTCTGTCGGCTCCTAGGCAGTCTCTTCCACAATTTTCTCTTTTTTAAAAAATTATTTTTTACACATCTCTTCAAGTGAGCAACGTGATTCCAGGTTACGTTTATGCACAGTCATAATTAGATTTCCAATTTTCTTATCCAATTTCATATCAAATCATTATCTATTCCACTAAATTCTTACTTCAGATTTCAATTCATTCATTCAATATCAAAAACATTTCATCCTCTCATATATTTTCCAGTCTTTATCCCCTATTATTTCTATTTTCAGCTTACCACCTATTTTATTTTACATTATGCATTATCTTCATTAACTTTCTCAAAGCCGATGTATAATAAAGAAACAAGAAAGGGTAAAAATGAAATAAAACTAATATATTCAGTATCCACATGGTATATCCTCCAATCTATAATAAATCTTATATTTATTCCAGATATATTCATATAATCTTTCCATAATATAATATTCTCATTACAAATACTTTACTTTCCACTGTAATCCTTTCTGGTTTACCATATTCTCTATTTTCTCATATCCTTTATATAATCAGTTACATTTTCTATTTCATGTCTAATATAAAATGTATACAATAAAGAAAAAGAAAAAAAAAGAGAAAATTACATTTCATTTTTGTTTCAATTTAGCCAAGTTTAACCTATAAAATTTTATTTAATTTTCATTCCACCCTTTCTGGTCATAATAGCATTTTTTCTAGTTTACCATATTCTGTTTCTAATATCATTTGAATAATCAATTACATTATTTAACGTATATGTATATAAAAAGTAGGGTTTGATAACAATAAAACCATCTTAATTTATTTTACTCTATCCAATCATTTTTTTCATGTATAATTATATAACAATCTTAAGGTAATTCCCAATAAGTTTTAAACTTCAAATCTCCCCAATCTATATTTCTAAAAAAAAAACACACACACATTTCCATGTGGCATCCCCCCTTTATATTATCATTAACCCTTATCTCTAAATCTCTTGGCCTTATAGTTTTTTATAGTTCTAACCAGCTTTCTCTTTTCTAAGTTTCTATGCTTTCTAAGCTTTCCTCTTGACTCCTCTATTTCCCTCTAGTATGGTTTTTATTTTCATCTGCCAATCTCTTATTTTCCCCCCACCCTTTCCTGTTCTCTCTTTTGAAGTTTCTTCTTATACTGCTTCTTTTTCTTTTGTTTAGTCTTGGGTGTGTTTTCCCCTTTAATTATGGCATCTATCATCACTGTCTTGATTTTTATTCCTTTCATGTCTTTTTGCAATGTCCCTTGTTCTTTGTGCTCTTCTTAGCTGCTTTCCTCTTCTTTTAACTCCTCCTCCTTGAAGTTTCTGTTCTTCTGTGAACTGCATCACCATTAATTTTTCTGCCAGTTATGTGCAATAATTCCATTCTTTCTTTTAACATTCCTCTCACGGTTTGCAGTTCCAACTTGATTTTTTTTTGCTTATTTCTTCCTTTTTTAAAATCAGTTTAGTTATTATTTTATTAAAGTCAGAGTCTTTTATTTTAGTCCTTGCCAAAGATATTCGTTTATCTCAATTCCTCTTGGTAGTCCGTCTCCTTGTCACAATCAACACCAAGCAGTCCCAATATATTATCTTTTCTTGTCCCTTTGCTACAATCCTTTTTTTTTTTTGTTAGTACTTCTGGGGTTATTGTTATAATGTCTTTTATTTTATTTTTCATTCACACATTTGTAAGACCAGTAATTTTCCATAAAATCAAACAGGAAAAAGTGCCTTTAACCATTAGATGGTGCTCTGCATCTCTTTCCACTTTTCAAAGTTCTTTTTTCTCTTTTCAATTGTATTAATTCCATTAATTTTCAACCATTAGCTCTTTCAAATATAGTCAATTCCAGAATTCTGTCCAATGCCTGATTAATGTCAATTCCTGTATCTTATTCCAAATTTGGTCTCTAATTCCATTATAGTCCTTTTTTAATCCGGTTTTTTATTTACCACTTATTTTCCATTTGCCACTGCCACACCCTTAAATGAGGGCTCTTTCCTTTTGTTTCTCGGAGTTATCAAAGAAAAATACAAAATCCTTTGCCTGGTTACACACCACTCACCGCTTCACCGCTCCAGCACAAATTGAAGTCCTGGAAGTTTTCCGTCTTCAGGGCAGCCATTAAAACTGCCGCTACCTCCTGTCTTCAAGGGGAGTACACCTAGCCAGGCAGGGGAGAGGCAGCTCCCCTCCACCCGGCTGGCGGTCTCCACCTCTTCCCCCACCCCTCCGAGGTGGGTCAGATGGATCCGGTCCAGTAGTGGGATTCAAAAACTTTTACTACCGGTTCTGTGGGCATGGCTTGGTGGGCGTGGCCAGGTGACTGGGTGGGCATGGGTTTTTTTTGCAGCCCCCACCCATTTTGGGGAGCTTCTTAGCCACAGAGGAGCTTCTGGGGGGCATTTTTGCTCCCCTAAGGCTCCTCTGGGACTCAGGAAGAAAAGGAACAGAGCATAGGAGGGGCACGCGGCAGCCCTCCAAGCTCCACTTTGGGAGCTTCCTAGCCTCAGAAGAGCCTCGGGGGGGGGGGCATTTTTGCTCCCCCAAGGCTCCTGTAGGGCTCTGGAAGGCAAAAAATGGAGGGGGGGTGCTGAGGTCCTCCCTCCATTTTTTGCCTTCCTGGGCCTTAGCAAGGAGAATACCGGCGCAGCTGATCTTATCTACAGCTGATTATCAGGAGGGGAAAAAAGAAATACCTTAGGCGAACGTCAGGCAGGCAGGCGGGGTGAGTGAGCATTGAGCGGGAGGGCGACCAGGTGGGGGGCATGGCCAGCCAGAACTTACTACCGGTTCAGCAACCCACAACAAAATCTTGCTACCGGTTTCTCCCGATCCGGTGTGAACCGGCTGAATACTACCACTGATCTGGTCCCGTTTGGACCCTCCAACAGGATAAGCACAGATCAAAGCTGCGAACGATCGCGGTCTTCAGTCCATCTTCAACTGAAGTGCCACTGGAGGCCCACAACTTTCTCTTGAGAGATAGTCCTGCTTCCTGCCCCACCTTGCCAGCATTCTTCCTAAAATGTAAATGGTGCCCAGAATAGTTTGGATAGAGAAGAATCATCTCATTCAATCCGGCCTCTCTTTGAAGATCTCTAATCAAATAGGATGCACTTCCTCGGGTGGCAGCCGGTGCTGCTGTCTTCTGATATAGCCAGGAAGTTTCAGGCACTGATTACCATTTCTGGAGCCCTGGCACAGGCCCTGGCTCCTGCAGAAGGGGCTACCTGTCTCCCATGGTTTCTGCCTGCCTGGGTTGTTACAGGTGGGACTGGGACGCTCCCGGGACCATCCATAAAACTGGGGTCCAGGAAGGGTCCTTTTCTGCCACTCTCCTGCCCCCAAGAAGCCCAAATGGTTTCCATCTCACTCTTCTCTGGACAAGCCCTTGAGTTCTGTTTTTCTCCCCAAGCTTTGGGCTAGGATGAGGGGAGGCAGCTGTGGCAGGATATGGTGGTTGTAAAGAATGTGCAATTTTCCTTCTGAATTAAGCACCGTCTTTGCTGAGTGATTGGTTTTCCTTTCTTGTGTTTATTTCTACTGTTACTCAGAGTCATCTCGTCAGAGTGTTTGCAGCGCGACTATCGTAAGACAACCCAGGAGCAAAACACAGCACACAGAGACTTTGTCTTTTAACAGCGGTATATATACAAGACAGCTATGTACATACGCCGATTCATCCTCATTGCATCAGCCTTACAACAGCTGGTCAGCTAGTAAATCTCAATACCTTAAGACTCAATATCTTGGAGTCAAGTAGCCTCATAAACATCTTTCACAAATGTTAATAAATAAATGAGTTCATTTTAATGTCTAGCCTGAACCTCCTTCCTGAGAGTTGTCCTTGATAGGTCTGGTCCTGCTCTCTGGGTCGAGAGAGAATCATCTCATCTCTAGGCCGACCATATCCAGGTCCTTGAACGGTTCCGCATTTGGCTCGTTTCTCCTTCCGAACTCACCCCAATTCCTCTAACTCTTCCTTTCAGACTTGGGGTAGCCAGAGCTCAGCAGATACATCTACCATCCCGAGGGGAACTTCTCTGTTGACAGCAGAAGATACACTGTCTACTGATTTAGCAACTCTTTTAAATGAGATAAGGCCAGCCAGGCCTGTGTTGCTTGAACCTAGCCCCCCACCCACACCCACACCCCTCCCACTTCTGGAAACATGGAACCACCCTTTGCTGGCAACCACTGCTTGATGATCAGTGGCCGGACCCTGCTCAGCACCGATGTCAAGTAGACAACGATGCCTTCTATTTCTCGCCCGTTTGAACATGGGGACGGCATTTGCTCCCCTCCAGCCTCCTAGGGCCTCACCAAACCTCTCGGAGTCCTTCTTGGGGTCAGGGAGAGTGGCTATGCAACCATCTCTGCTACTTTCTTCACTATCCTGGGATGTAACGCATCAATACATGGGAAGATACTGGAAAAGATCATCAGAAAGCATCTGAGAACATCTAGAAACCAATAAGGTTATAACTAATAGCCAGTATAGCTTTGTTAAAAACAGATCATGCCAAGCCAATCTTATTTCATTCTTTGACAAAGTGACTAAATTAGTAGGCCAGCAAAATACTGTGGACATAACAAACGTAGACTTCAGCAAGGCATTCTACAGCCTACTTCTTGGTAGGTTAGAAAAAAGTGGGATAGACAGCATCACCACCAGATGGACTCGCAACTGGCTGACCAACCATACGCAAGGAGTCGTCCTTAATAGGACTACGTCTACCTGGAGGGAAGTAAGCAGTGGGGTGCCACAAGGTTCTGCCTTAAGCCCAGGACTCTTCCATATCTTCCTAAATGAGGGAATAGAAGGGGAACTTACCACATTTCCATATACTAAGCTGGCAGGAATAGCCAACACCCTAAAGAAACAAAATTTATCAAATATACAGTTGTCTTAATATAGGAGGCATAAAAACAAACAAACAAAAACAGAATCACTTGATGAACTTTCCCTAATTCAGGTAAGTTCGTGAAGTTGTGAAAAAGATCGAAGAGGGAGGAGGAGCCGGGAGCAGGTGGTTTATCCTCCTCTCAGCAGCTGTATTATAAACGGCCTTTCACCGCTGGGGAGCCCAAAGGCAGGACCGGAAGCCCACAGCGGAGGCTTCCGTGGCATTGGCCAAAGTCAGTCCCTGCTGAAAGAGGCCTCCTCCTCCTCCCCCAAAGGCCTTGTCTCATGTCCCCCCCTCCCCCTCCCCGTTTTCTCCGGGGCATAAATGCGGGGGGTGGGGGACGGGACTAATAACCACGGCAGGGAAACCCCCATGACTTGCTTCTGGCCATGGGCCCCCGCTCCTCCCTGCCCTTCTGTTATCTACAAAGAACAATCCTTCAGCTAGGAGAAATGTTTGCACCTGGAGTTTCGGGGGCTGCAACGGGAATGTCCCGATTACAAACGCACTGTGGGCTGGCAATGAAGCAGCCTGGAAGGTCCAAAACAAAATATGCATTTACCAGAAATCCTCTGACCCCCCCTTACCTTGCTTCTTATTTCAGAAATATTGTGCAAAATCACGAAATTGCTGAACTGGAAGTAGGCATGTTTCAGTGAATAAGGACGGGTCTGGAAAATAACAGAAATGTACTTCTCCTTTTTGGTATAGTTTAACGTAAGAAACGCCCCGGGCTAGGCTGAGGTTATGACATGTATGAAAGTGACGCCCCAGGAAGAGCCGGGGGTTCAGAATTTGCCATTCTGATGCTCTGAACCTTTGAGCACGAATAAAAACCTGCGTTCTCCAACCTTTCGTGGTCTCGTCTTCTGATCTGGAAACAGGATCTGCTGCAAGACTGTGAGGGAGAGGTTGCAGGCCACATTCTTGAGCTCTCCATCCACCCACCTGCGCAGCCATTTCCCACACCGGCCTCCCCTGGCCGGCAGGGTTTAGCTTGTCTTCTTCTGGATGACAGAGAAGAAGAACCGGCCACTGGGCAATGCTGGCCTCCTTAAGCCAAGTTCCCTGGGCGAGCTGGTCCAGGTGGCCAAGTCGACAGGTGCTGGGCCTTGTTCCCTGGCCTCTGCTGAAGACCTTACTTAGCCTGGGAATGAAACATTCGGAACCCCCCCCAAACCTCACCCCCCCCTTGTTTCCTAATCACTTTGCCAGGCCCCTTAACTCCCCCCCGCTTTTGCTCCGGAGGAATGGTCAGGGAAGGACTGGGATGGGGGAGCGGTTTAGGTCCAGACCCCAGAGAAGAATTCTGCAGGGAGGGATGCAGTAAATCCCAGCTGACCGAGGGGGGGGGGGATTGCTGGGGGGGGCTTTTCTGCACAGCCCTCAGACCTTCCCTCTGCCAGAAGGTGGGAGGGGCATTGCAGGGAGAGCGAGAGGGAGGCTCCTCCGCAGTGTTGACGTTTCTTGGCTCTGGCCTGCAGTGGGAGAAGACCCCCCCCCCCAGAGGAGAAGGGCTCCCCCACTTCGGAAGGGACCTCAGCTGCACTGAAAAGGTCCCCTGGGAGTGGCGTCCCCCCCAGGTGTGGAGAGACCAGGCTGGCAAAGCTGGAAGATGACAGGAGACAATGGATCATGGATATCCGGGGCGCAGGGGGGGCTCACAAGCCCTGGATGCAGCGGATAACTGGGGCCCTTTTCGTGTTTTGGAGACAGCCTTGGCTTGGCTACCCTTGTGGATGAGGTCGCACGGGGGCGATGCAGCCATTCCGGCCCGCTTGGCTCTCTCCGTGGCTTCCAGGGCCACCTGTCAGCCCAAAGGGGGCTTAGGCCAGGCTCCCTATTAAAGGCCCTTGTTTGAAGACTGGCAAGGCCTCCATGCTTGGCCATCCTTCCCCTCCTGGAACAGGGGAGCCTCTTTCCGAGAGGTTGGCTCAGGCCTTCCTGGCGGGTTGGGCTCCAGGTGAGGCTTCCCTCCCTGCTGCTGAGGGCCACACCAGGGCTGTGGTTGACCTTGGGGTGGGGGTGGGCGTGGCCAGCTTGACACCACTCCCCAAACGGCTCTGCACTGGGTAGCCTGGGCTGAAGCCACGCGGGGATCCGGGTGCGGCCACAGCGTGGGCCAGGTCCTGCCTGCCCTGGGCCTTGAGTTTGACACCCCTGGCTTAGCGTAGAGGTCTCCTCTCTCTTCACCCAGGCCCCCTTTGCCTGCGCTCCCTCCAGCGTCACTCTGGACCGGCTGGCTCCGTAGGGGATGAAAAGAAGCCGCCCCCCCCTCCCCTCCCCTTGCTTCCAGGCCCCCCCTTTGCCGCAGGGGGAGCCCAAGGAGCAGAAGGGAAGGGGTCCAGCAGGGGCACCTTGTCCCCCGAGGGCTCCTGCCTGGTTCCCTGGGGGGCGGGGTGGGTGGGTTCCTGGACTCCCCCCCTCCCTCCCCGGCTCTTTTGGCCTCCTCTGGAGAGGGTCAGGCTGTGGGGATAGCCTAGCAGTTATGGAGCCTCTTGCAGCCAGTGGGGACCATCCGTTCCCTCCACCCCAAAAGCAAGCGGACAAGCCGAGCTTGGGGTGCATCTGTGGAAGTCAAAGCCAGCCAGGAAGTCTAGTAAGGATCATTCCCCCAAACGGGCCCGGACCACGTTCTGGCTCCACGGAGCCTGGTGGCCAGACACCAGCCAGACACAACTCCACAGGGTTACTTCCATTTATTCAGTCCTTGTTCAGCTAAATACACCAGGAGAGTCACACTTATACTGGCATTTCTTTCCTCAAAAGGTAACACGAAGTAACTGAACCTACAGAGTAAGTTAAGGGCGGTGAGCAAAAACGCCCCCCCCGGCCGTGGTACTGGAGGCTGACTAGGCCACGCCCACCGTGGCCACGCCCACCCAGCACCTGGGCAGAGAACCCCTTGCTGATGCCCGTCCCTGGCTGCAAGGAAGGCCAAACTCTTCCCTGGGCAACTTGAGCAGAAGGTCGGGAGGGCAAAGTCCTTGGAGTGGGCACGACCCCAGGCAGAAGGGGCTTCCAGCCTTAAAGCCAGGGCCCCTCCAGGGCTACTAAACGGAGCACAGCCCCTGAACCTCCAGGGGGGAGAGGGGCCACGGGCCCTTCCTTTCCGGACGGGGAGGGGCTGGAGGGGCACCAAGAATGACCTCTGGAACCCGGGCTGCTGCAGGCCCCTGGGAAGGTCCTAAGGCACAGGGCCAGGTCTTGCCTGCCACAGCCTGCCACTCCGCAGGGGGCAGGGCCCCGGGCTCTTCTCCCACCGGCCCCCCCTGCTCAGATGGAGAGGGAGCTGCAGCTGGGCAGCTGGGAGGCGGAGGTGGCCAGCAAGGGGCTGGTGGGCAGCACCTTGATGGGCAAATCCCAGCTGAAAGTGTCCACGTCCACCTGCTCCCCTCCCGTCCAGCTGGCGGCTTCCGACTGGTCCTTGGGAGCCACGGGCGCCTCGGCCACGTCCCGCAGGATGACAAACTCGAAGTGGAGCCTCCACTGGAGGGACACTGCGGAAGGCAGGCAGGCAGGCGCTCAGGGCGAGGGGAGACAGGCAGGTCCTCCCCCAGGGGGCCAGAGGGGCCGCGCAGGCTCACCAACGCTGGTGCTGAATCCCGGGGCCGAGCTGAGCGGGATGGGCAGGCTGAAGCTGGTCCGGGCCGTGTGCAGGCAGGACTCCTGGTGCCGGGCGTGGGTGCTGTACGAGGCAGCCTGGGCCCTGTGGCGCTGGAAGGCCTCTTGCACCCGCTCCTCCGTCTGCAAGCTCACCAGGTACTGGTGGGGAGAGCAGCCTGTCAGCCCAGGAGGGCCCCCTGCAGCCCCCCTGGGTGGCCCCTGGGCCCCCTCACCTGCAGGCACGGGGTGTCCCCCTCGGAGAAGCTGAAGGTCCCCACCACGTCCTCCCCAATCTTGTAGACGGTCTTGAAGATGCAGAAGGTGGCCACTCGGCCCTGGGCGCTGCTGATGCTGAACAGATCTGAGGATGGGGAGCGCTGCCCTGAGATTCAGGGGGATGGCCCAGCAGGTGCTCATGGAGGGGGGAGCCGCCCCAGGAGGAGGAGGGGGGGGAGGCCGGGATGGTGCTCAGCCTCGCCCCCCGATGGCCGGAGTCCGGAAGGAGCCGCAGGACTCTTGCTGGCCTTCTCCCAGAGGAACCCCTGGGCACGATGGGGGGAGTGGGGGCACGGTCAGAGGGGTCCACAGGCTGGGTTTGGGCGGGGGCTGCCAGGGACAGTCATCTGGGGTGGAGGGGGACTTACGCAAACTCCGCCGCGAAGTGGCGACCGTCAGGAGCTCCGTGGCCAAGTCTGCCAGGCGGGAGGACCTCTTGGCGCCGCCCTCTTCCTCCTCCAAGAAGGGGTTGGAGGGGGCCACAGCTTCATCCTGGGGAAAGGGGTAGCCTCTGAGCCCTGGGGAGACAGGAAGCCGCGTCAGAGGCCTGGCAGGCTGGAGTCCTGGGCAGGCGGAGGGGAGGGGCCTTACCCTGCAGCACCATCACTCGGAAGGGCACTCGGAGCAGCTTGATGGCCGAGTTCACCCGCTGGCAGCCGATGGTCAGCTTGTAGACATACTTCACCGCCTGGCCACGGAAGGAGGGCGGCCCGTCCACCGGCAGCGTCTCGCAGTAGGAGTCTGGGGGCAGAGGGCGGGGAGGGGGCCGCTGAGCTGGGCCAGCCGAGACGGGGCAGGCACGGAAGCGGACTCCTGCCAGGTGGGGAGGGCAGGGCAGGTTCCCTACAGCCGCTCTGGGGCGGCCACCCGCCTGCCTCGCCCCTCCGCGCAGCCCCTACAGGAAGGGGAGTCTGTGCTCACAGCTCTTGGACTCGCCGGGATCCAGCCTCAAGTCACAGAAGAGGATCTTTGGGGGCGTCGACAGGATGCACTGACCCCGCTCTCCTGCAAGGCAACGCATGTCACTAGTCCACAGCAAGGCTTCTTTCCCCTTCCTTTTTTTTTAAATGCAGCTTTTATTAAGAAATTTGGTTATCGTTGTGAAATCTAGTACAAACTAGACTTAGAGAAAGGAGAAAAAAGAGAAACGAGTAACGACCTTTGCCACAAGCATAAAGCAATTGAGCCACCACCACCCCTGCCCGTCCCCTGGAGGCCAGAAAGGCAGACCTCCTCTGCCCCCCCCCCCCGGGCTCCCTTCCTTTGCAACCTGCGTAATTCTCCCTCGGGTCCTGGGACCAGCAACAAGCCTGCAGGTAGCAGCGTACAAGCAACCCCGACATACAAGCACCAATGTCCTTGAACAAAGCAGCCGTTAAGTGAGATGCCATGTGGCCCCTTTGCCCAGCCGCTGGCTCCTCCACTCGGGCTCACCCAGGAAGGGTGGTCCACTGAGAGGGTGGAATCCCAGGTAAGGGTTGTGGGGGTGTCCCCGGGAGGGGGCTGCCACGCAAAGCCATGGCGGCCCCTGGAAGCCCCCACCCTGGCTGGCAGCCCTTTCGACTGCAGCTGCCCCCACCTGCCCACCCTCCGGTGCCCCTTGGGCTGCCCTGCGGACTGACACTTGGTGGCGCCACTGGGTCTGGGTGTTTGGGGGGGGGGAGTGGAGGCCAGGCGTCTTCAGCAGCCAGCCGCCCCCGGTACTGCCTTCAGCCCCCCAGTCCTGCCGCTGCCCCCGAGAAATGCCGCCTCTAGACCCACAGCCAGCAGGCCAGCCCCCTCTGCCTCTGCCCCCACTTGTCAGGCGCACCTGGCCTATGCGAGGCTCTCCTCCCGCACGGAGTCTGGTTCTTCCAACCACTGGGAAGCCCCATGGCGGGATCTGGAGGGTGCAGCGGGGGGATCGGGGCTTCCCACGGATGGGGAGAATGGGCTCCTCCTCTTCCCACAATCCTCCTTCTCCAGGCCAGGTGCCCCAGACAGGCTGCCAGCAAGCAGCGGGGGGGGACAAGGGGAGCAGATCCTTTGGGGCGCAGGGAAACTGGGTCTCAGGGGAACGTGAGGGGGGCCTAGGGGCAGCAGCAGCAGCTGGTCCTCCACCCCACCCACCCACCCCCTGCTGCTTCTGACAGGGAGGCCCAAAGGGGAGGGGGGAGGGGGTGGCCAAGCGCCCACATTCGGCTCCTGTGATCGCAGGGCCACCGCCGGAGCCCCTTTTTCTGTGGACAAAGGCCTTGCTTGGCTCCTTTTTTCCCCAGCACGGTCGTAACTTTGAACAGTCACTGGAACTAATGGCCATAAGTGCAGGAGTGCCTCTATTTGGTTGCCACCTTATGATTATTTTATTTTATTCAAGATTGAAAGAAAACTCAAGGTCCAAAAGCCTTTAATAGCTTACAAGGACTTAATGAGCAATTTCCAAAAGTAATTAGCAAATGAAGTTTGCAAATTTCATGTTCAAAGTCTCTGCAGCAATTGTGAGCAAGAGGGCGGATCCCTTTGTCTCCCGGGGCTCAAAACCACAGAAAGCCATCCCTCCCTCCGGCCGCCTCCTTGGGAGGAGCGGTCATCCGAAGCCCATGCAGGGGATCTCCCGTCCTCTCCTTGTCCAGAGAGGCCCAAGCAAACAGTCCGCTCACGGCTTCCGTGCCTCCCTTGCCACGATGGTGGGCTCTGTTGTCAGGGTGCCAGGCCTCACTTGGAAGACCAGCAAGGGCCTCCCTTTCCCAGTCCCAGGGTCCCCCTTTGACCCTCTGGGGTCAGGCAATGACTGCCCCCTCCCCAAGAGGCTCCCTCCTTGAGATGGAACTTACCTCTGTTGGGCACAAAGACAGTCTCGTTTTCTGCCTGGGCGTCATAGCTGGTATCTTGTGAAGGTGGCAGAGCAACCCGGCTCTCACTGGTGTGCAACTGGCAGTGGATCTGAGCACTGGCCCAGGCCAGAATCTCACTGGAAGAAAGGAAGAGGAGAGGAATGCCAGCGCATGCCAGCACCAGGCCGCTGGGCAGCTCACCCACTGGAGCCCAGCGAGAAGGAAACCTTCAGAGGGCCAGGAGCACCTTCTCACAGCACACCTGCCATCTTCTACATAAGGTTCGTGCCGCCTCCGCCTCCTCCTCCTCTGGGACTACAATGCCCCTACGCTGCTCTACCCTTGCAGCAACACCCCCGCCTTGGCTGCTCCCAGGGGGTGCCAGGGGAGAACTGGGCATGGGGAGGGGGGCACTGGGCCATTCACAAAGCCCTCCAGTCAGCAGGTACCTTTTGTGGAATTATTCTCTCCTACGACCCTGGTGCTGCAGCTGGCCGGCCTCTGTGGGGGCCCATTCAGCGGGGAGGGCCTGGGGCTCGGGCTCTGTTGTCCAGCTCCTCCCAGCCCCCCCTTGGGAGCCTGCCTCCCCTGCTGCTTGGACCCCCCAGAAGAGGCTCCAGCTGCCTTCGGAGGTCAGGCGGGCAGTCGAACTGCCCAGGGAAGCAGAGGGGCCCCTCGGAAGGGCAGGGGACTTCTGCCCCGGCTACTGCTGCCTTCCTCACCAGGCAACACACTCTCTCCACGGTTTTGCTGCCTGAGAAACTTTGGGTGACTCTGGCCCCTCACGCTGAAGGCAAATAGAATCTCAGGAGGTAGAGAGGGATTATACCTAGAAGTCTCCAGAAACAGGAAATTAACCGTTAGTGGCTACCACGTGTGTGAGTGCGTAATGTCTCTGGCACTCTGCATGAGTTCAACAGATTAAAAGTGTCTTGGGGCCGATGTCCATTCGTGTTCCTTGTCCGATTCTCCGAGGACTGTCCGTTCAGAGCTCCGGCCGGCAGCCCCTCGCTTTCACCTAGAGCAGGGTGGGGGCCAAACTCCATTGTATCGAGGGCTGCGGTGGACCTCGCCCGGGGGGTGGCGGGGGTGGCCAACTAGGTGTGCCTTTCCAACTGAAAAGCCGAAGCCAGGCGGGCCCGGTCTTTCCCCTTCGCGCTGGGAAGACCAGGATGGCGCTGCAGGCTGGCTCCAATCGCCTCGTGGGCTGGGCTGGATCCGTCCCACAGGCCTCGGCTATGACCCTCCTGCTCTAGAGCGAGTCCCAGCTGAGTGTCCCGGCTGCTCCAGGTGTGTCTCTGCCGCCTTTCCTGACCTCCCTGTGGGGTGGGTGGGGCTCCTGGACTGCCTCTGGGGCCACTGGGCAGGATATGGGGCTGGCTGGCACCCCCGGCGCCCCCCTCCACCGATCCCCCTGTGACGGGGCCCAGCCACAAGCCACGACTAGCCCAAGCCATTAAGCCCCCTCCAAGAAATGGGGCTGAGGGCAAAAGAGCCCCCTGCCCCCCTCCAGCCGCCCTCCTGCTGCCCAGGCTCCTTGCTCTGCCTCGGCCCCTCCCTTCGTCAACCCAGGGTCTGACTGGATCAGGCTAAGGCCAGTCACCCACCCCCTGCTCAGTGGGGAAGAGGCCTTTTCCAAGGGGCTCATAGCCACATCCCGCCTTCTGACCAGCCTCCCTCTTGCTCGCACTGGGTTTTTACTGTTAAGCGCAACATTCTCCGTTTCTCCGCACGTAAAACGCGTTTTGTCAAATGAGGCACAATAGTCAAGTATTTCAGTTAAACTTCTGAAATTAGAATCATAAAGCCATTAGTGCTGGAAGGGAGCTTGGAGGTCTTCTAGTCCAACCCCCTGCCTGAGGCAGGATTCCATCCAATCTTTTCTTTAAAAAACTCCAGTACCCATAATTCCAGGAGGCAAAAGCTGTTCCCGATGATTCATTCCCACTGAAATTCCTCCTTATCTCCAGGTTCCATTTCCCTCCGAGGAGCTTCCACCTACTGCGTCTTATCCTAGAGACAAAATTGAGGCCTTCTTCCCTGTGGCAGCCTTGTTCAGGCACTGGGAGACAGCTATCAAGTCTCCTCTAAGCCTTCCCTTCCTTAAACTAAACCTGCCCACCTGGGGTTCCTTTAGCTGCTGGTTGTAGTTTAGCTTCTTACAATTTAGCCTCTTAAAAATTACAGGAACAACTGAAAAAGAATTGAAAGATTAAAAGAAGCAGAGGTTAAAATAGGATTAAAAACTGCGCTAAAACCATGCTTACAAGAGCCATGATCATCTGCGTTGCTCTTCTCCTCACTGTTTCCAGGGTCTCGCCATCATTTTTGTATCACGGTGGCCAGAACCGAATGCCGTATTCCCAGGGGGACCTTCCTAGCGCAGTATGAAATGGCACGATCGCGTCCCGTGGTTTTGATGCTGCCCCTCTGTGGGTGCAGCCTAGAACGGCCTTGGTGTTTCTGGCAACAGCAGCAGCAGCACATTGAGGACGCGAAAGGTGGTCCACTAGATGCCTCTCCCCATTGCTGAGCCTATCTTGTACCTGTGCATCTGGTTTTTCCTGCCTAACTGCAGGACATTCCTTTTCTCAGCCCTGAACTGCATCTTGTTGGGTAGGTCCAATGCTCAGGTCTGTCAGGAACCCCCTGAATCCCCTTGGCTTCTCTCTTCTAAAGTGCTAGCAATTATCCCGGGTTTGTGTCAGGTTTGTTCCTCCCATTTTAGTTTTACTTTATTGTCTTTGCACCTCGTACGACAAAATCAAACACCATCTCCAGTGCACATCATGACCATGAAAATAAACACAAACACACATCCTTCACCTTTCACACATTGAACCGGAAACCCCCAACACCACACCAACACTGCACTATACAGCAGAATTCAAAAGAGCTACTGTCCTGGGATAGAAGCTATTTTTCAGCCTATTTGTCCTTGTTTTTATTATTATCCTGTACCATCTGCAGATGGTAATAGTTCAAAAAAAAAGGGTTCCCAGGATGAGATGGATCTTTGAGGATGTTTTGAACTTTCTTAAGGCAGCGGGATTTATAAAGCTCTTCCAAAGAGGGGAGAGGGCAACCCAGGATCCTCTGGGCAAGGACGTTCACCCTCTGGAGTGCTGTCCTATCTGCCCCTGTGCAATTGGCAAACCATACAGAGGTGCAGTAAGTAAAAATGCTTTCTATGGTGCAGTGGTAGAAGGTCACAGCAGTTTTTCATTCAGTTGTTGTTTTCTGAGAAGCCTCAGGTAGTAGAATCTCTGCTGGGCCCTTTTGACCAGGGCTGCAATGTCAGCATCCCAGGTCAGGTCCTCTTTAGGGTAACACCCAGAAACTTAAAACTGGTCACTTGCTCCCCTCGGTCTCCATTGATAAGCAAGGGCTGGATGTCTGGTCTGTTCCTTCTATAGTCCATTATAAGCTCCTTGGTCTTATTGGTGTTGAGGACCAAGTTTTTGTCTCCATACCACGAAAGCAACCGGTCCACCTCATCTCAGTAGGCAGACTCATCCCCCCGCCCCCCTCCCAAGATAAGTCCCACCACTGTTGTATCATCTGCAAATTTAGCAATAGTATTACTAGCGTGAGTGGGAATGCAGTCATGCACACGTAAAGAGGATAGAGTAAGGGACTCAACACACAACCCCGTGGTGTACCAGCGTTAAGAATAAGGGCTGAAGAGGTATGATTACCTAACGTGACCCTCTGTGAGCAGCCAGACAGGAAATCCATAATCCAAAGGCAGATTGAATTAGAAAGCCCAAGGTCCAGAAGTTTAGACATTAGTTTATGTGGAAGAATTGTGTTAAACGCAGAACTAAAATCCACAAGAAGCATCCTCCCGTAGCCCTCCCGCTGTTCTAGATGAGTCAGAGCAGCGTGAAGAATGATGCCTATAGTGTCCTCTGTAGATCTGTTTTTTCTGCATGCAAACTGGTGTTTATCAAATGTATACGGAAGACCAGAAATGATGTGCCGGCAGACCAATTGCTCAAAGCACTTCATGATGATAGGAGTGAGTGCCACTGGTCTGTAATCGTTGAGGTTATTGATTGGGAACTTCTTTGGTGGCGGAACAATGGTGGAAGCCTTCAAACAAGATGGAATAGTGGACTAGGATAAAGACCGATTGAAGATCCTGGTAAAGACTCCAGCCAACTGATCAGCACAGTTATCAAACCCCACGCCCCCCCCCAATTCCTAGCCTTGTGTCATCGGCAAATTTGAAGTACATTCTTTCTATTCTCTCATCTAGGCAATTTATTTATGTTTAGCTATCAAATTTATATGGCAGCCCATTTCATACAAGGGAACTTTGGACAGTGTGCAATAAAACCAACCCTTTAAAACTGAATGTAAAAACCAGTCAAAGCAATCGAATAATTGTAAGTAAAAATGGATTCTGAGAGGGTTAAGATGTGCTTTGCTGGCAGAGGGAGGGCCCTGGAATTGCACCCAGAGCCAAACGGGCAAGCCAGGAAGCTCACGGCACAGAGGAACAGCACATGCCTGCCCAGGAATGTCCCCAGCTGCCTGTGCCGTGCGCTGTGTGCAGCAGCCAAAGTCCCTGGATGCTCCTCCAGGGCCGCCCCACACAGGCCGCGGAGGTGACCAAGGGAGGAATCCCTGTGAGGTGAGCCACATGGGGTCACCCCTCCGGGCCGTCTGCTCCTTGAGTCCAGGAGGACCTCCAGACTCCACCCTGGGTCTATCTGGGACAGTGTGACCCCATCCAACACTTTATAACTTACTTAAACAACGTATATGGTCCCCCATCTCAGTCTACTGATAACTATTTAACAAACAACAAAACATGCGCTCTGCACGGGAGCTTCTGCAGCCGGTGCAGAAGGCAGTGTGGCTCCCCGGACACACTCCTGGGAGCTCCTTGGGCTGCACACACAACACGGTTAGCCTGCGAGCTGCATTGGTTGCTGGTTTGCTTCCGGATCAAACTCAAGCCCAGGGTGTCTGAGGAGGGGGCTAGCCCAACCCTCTCACCCCAGTGGAAGAGGCCTGCTATGGACCCTGCCTGTTAAGGAACAGAAGCAGCGGAGCAAGGAGGTCACAGCCTTCTCTGCTGTGGGCCCAGTCTCGCTGCAGAGGTGAGAACTGGCCCCTCTGTTGTGGCCGACTGGGAGGGAATCAAAAGCCGGCTTGACCTGCTGGCCAGGCCCCGAGGGGGCAGTAAAAAATCCTCATTCCCATCCCATCCACCTCTTGGCTCTTGTAGGCAGGGCTAGAGAGCAGCTTTTAATAATGTTTGAATGTCAGCTCCTTTTAATCTTTTATTTTTCACTTGTTTCTATCATTTATAAGCCACCAGGAAACCTAATAAATAAAAATAAACAGGGAGATGAAATGGGATCCCCCCCCCCATCCAGACTGGACTCAATCCCCGTCACTGCATTAATAGAATAGGAACAAGGAATAAGAAATAGAACAGAATAAAACAGAATAGAATAGAACAGAATAGAATAACAGAGTTGGAAGGGATCCTGGAGGTCTTCTAGTCCAACCCCCTGCCGAGGCAGAAGGAAAGCCTACACCACTTCAGACAAAGGGTTATCCAACATTTTTTTTAAAAACCTCCAGTGTTGGAGCATCCACAACTTCTGGAGGCAAGTTGTTTACTGGTTAATTGTTCTCGCTGTCAGGAAATTCCTCCTTAGTTCTAAGTTGCTTCTCTCCTTGTTGAGTTTGCTTCTTGTCCTGCTCTTCAGGTGCTCTGGAGAATAGCTTGACTCCCTCTTCTTTGGGGCAGCCCTTGAGGTATTGGAAGGCTGCTCTCCTGTCTCCCCTGGTCCTTCTCTTCACTAGACTAGCCAGGCCCGGTTCCTGCAACCGTTCTTCTTCTTCTTCCCCTGTTTTAGCCTCCAGTCCCCTTCACCAGGGTTTAGCTCTCTGGGTGCACCCAAGAGCGCTGGGCCCAGGGGAGACCCTTGCGGAGGGGGCCCTGCCTGCCTGCCTGCCTGCCCCTCCACACAGCATCACCCAGGGGGCAGCTCCCGTCAGCCTCTGCAAAGCAGTCTCGGGTCTTGCCTGGCTTCCGCCCGCAGAGGCTGAGGATGGGTCTCTCCGGATGGGTCTCGACCCACTCGAGCCCTGGGCCCCATCTGACCAAAGGAGATTCGAGCGAGAGGGGCGAGGTCAGGGGGACCCGGATCAAGGGCGGGCGGCGGAGTCAGTTCCCAGGCCGCCTTCGCAGAGGGTCGCGCTTGGACCTCCAGCTCTGGCCGCCCCGATGCAGAGAGGGCTGCCGGGGGGCCGAAACAGAGGAGGGACGGTTGCAAGAAGCGGCCGAGTCTGCTCTACTGGAGGGCGGGGGGTTTTGAGGGGCTGCCCCAAAGAAGCAGGCGGGGGGGTCGTCCTACCCCCAAAGCACTAGAAGGCAGGAGAAACCGGCCGCGGAGAGGAGCAACCGGGAACTCGGGGGGATTTCCGGGCAGGCAGGACCACCGGCCGGCGGAGCTGAAGGTGCGGCTCCTCCACCCTGGAGGGTTTTTAAGAGACGACCGGACGGCCCCTGCCTGGGAATGGGGGCTGGACTAGAGGACCTCCGAGGACCCTCCTGACTCTGCACCCGTTTACAGCGGGCCGGGCGGGGCACGCGAGGCGGACATTCCGGGTCGAGGGCGACACGGGGGGGAGGGACCGAGCCAAGGAGCGGCCTGCGGCGGCGCCGGCGGGGCGGGGGTGGAGGGCGCCCCCCGGCGGGGCGTACCTGGAGGCAGAGGTGGCGTCGGGCGGGAGCGGGTTGCGCAGCGTCACCAGGCACTCCAGCGCCTCCCCGGCCAGGAAAGCGGCGCCCCGCAGCAGCGACGCCGAGACCTCGATCATGGCCGCGGAGGGCGGGGCCGGCCACGTGGCACGCGCACGCGCACTCGCTCCCTCCCGCTCACCGGGGCGGGGCGGGGCCCGCCTGCTAGGCCCCGCCCCCTCCGCTCCCAGCTCCTTGGCGCCGCCTGGGAGTCCGCCGCGCCGCGCCGGCTCATCCAGCGATGGCGACCGGGGGCTGCGCGGGCTGCGGGCGGGACGCGCGGGCGGAGGACGGGGCGGCGGCGGCGGCGGAGCTGATGAGCCGCTATGAGGGCCGGGCGGCGGGGCGCGGGGTGCCGCGGTTCGGGTGGCGGCTGTGCCTGGCCCACCGCTTCGCCGAGCGCAGGAAGCCCCTGCAGGCGGGCGACGTCTCCCCCGCGCACGCCCTGCGGCACCTGGGGCTGGCCTTCAGGTAGGGGGCGCCCCTTCCCCGGAGGGGGCCGGGAGGGCGCGCCACCCCCCCCCGGCTGACCCCCCCCTCCCCCGCAGGTACCTCGGCTGGTGGTACCGGAAGACGCACGTGGAGAAGCGGCTGCCCTTCATCGACCTGCTGCACCCGCAGCCGCTGCGCCCGATCTACGGTAGGGGCCGCCCGGGGGGGGGGAGGGGAGGGGAGGGGGCGCCGGGGCCGCCGTCCAACCGCTCCCGCTCCTCCCTTCTCCGCAGGCTGCCCGCTGGGGGGCCTGGGCGGCGGCACCGTCACGCGCGGCTGGCGCGGCGACTTCTGCAGGTGGCAGCTCTCGCCGGGCATGTACCAGCACCGGGCCGTGACGGCGGACCAGGTGGGTCGGGCGAGGAGGCGCGCCCCGGGGCTCCTTGGCGCGGCCCTCCGCCGCGGCGCCTTGACGGCCGGCCTGGCCCTCCCTCTCCCTTCAGTTCACGGTCTGCCTGCGGCGGAAGGGCCGGACGGTCTACCAGCAGGTGCTCTCCCCGAGAGGCCCAGCCGGCTGCAGGGCTGGAACTGGGGCTTCTGCGGCCACTACGCCTTCTACCACGCGCTCTACCCGCGCGCCTGGACCGTCTACGAGCTGCCTGGGCAGGAGGTGGTGCTGACCTGCCGGCAAATCACGCCGGTCATCCCGCACGACTACCAGGTGAGGCCCCCGCCCCGCCCCGGGGCGCTGGGGAAGGCCCGGGCTTCAACCCCTGCGCCTCCGCCTGCAGTTGCACCGCTGCCCCTCCCCCACTTGGCTTCCAGCCACACACCTGCTGGATTTAATTGCTCCAGCAAATTCCCTCCTCCGAACCTGCTGCTCAGAGAAAACATCCGCCCTGGGCTGTGTAATTTGTAATCAGCCTGCCTGCCAAAGTCGGTCTGACTTTGGAGTGATCTGTACAGTGTAACTGCCTGCTTGAGGTTGCAATTTAAAAGGGAGCCGATGCGCTCCTCCTCCGGGCGACCACTGGGCCCCCTCTCCGTGGCCCTTTTCCAGTGGCCCAAGCTGAAGCCCCAGGGAAGGAAGAGCTCAGCCAGAAAGAGCCGTGTTGCCTGGGCAGAAGGGAGAGCTTCCTTGTTCTGGAGCCGCCTCCTTCTCCAGCCCTCCCCACCCTAGCCATGCCCTCCAGGAGAGGCAGCCTGCCAGATAACCCGCTGCTATGCCACTTGGGGCTTTAAAGGGGACCAGCGGCGCCCCATGGGCAGAGTAGTGCAGGGCTCCAAACGGGAGACAACGGGGGCATGGGAAGCCCGAGCAGGGCCTCCCGCTCCAGGAATGGGTGCAAGCAGAGTGCAGCACCCTTGAACCTTTGGGCACGGAATGTATGACTGTAGCCTGAGGACCCCCTGTGCACGGACGGGCAATGTTTCCTCTGGGCAGGGGGACGGGGGCCTTGGCTCCTCCATCCGGTGGCCCTCGGGTGCTCCTGGGAGGGGGGCGGGGAGGCCGGGCCTGAGCCCAGACGAGCCGCCCATCTTGTGCCCTCAGGACTCGAGCCTCCCTGTGGGCGCTTTCGTCTGGGAGGTGGAGAACAAGGGCACGGAGGAGCTGGAGGTCTCCATCATGTTCACCTTCCAAAACGGCACGGAGGCCAAGGAGGACCGCCGGGGCGGCCATTGGAACGAGCCCTTCAGCGTGGAAAAGGGGGGCAGCTGCGTCCGTGGGGTGTTGCTGCACCACATGACTCCTACGAACCCCTACACCCTAGCCATCTCTGCCCGGGAGAAGGTAGGCCCCGCGGAGACCCTGCCAGGAACGGTCCGCGGGAGCCTTCCAGGCCCTTAGGGTCTGCCTGTGGCAGGCTGGCAGAGAGGCTGCTTGGAGCGCCCCCCTTGCGGCTTCTGTGCCAGGCCTCTACTCACAAGGCCCCGAGAGGTGGTGGGTGCATTCCCCCCTCTGGTGCCTCTGGAAGGCCCCTGCTGGCACCTCACGCCCCCCTCCCGGCAGCCTCTTCTGGAGCTGCCCCGCATCGCCCACGACTGCCCTGCTCCGTCGCTCCTCACCGCCATCTTCACCCCCATCCCATCAAGGCAAAGCTGGGGGGGAGGGGGGCTGGCTTATCCGTCCCCTCTATCCTTCCCATCTTTCTTGTCTCCCCACCCCAGGAAGGTGTTGCTGTTACCCACCTCACAGCCTTCAACCCTGCTGGCACCGGGCAGGAGGTTTGGCAGGATCTCTTGGCGGATGGCCGGCTGGCATCTCCTCAAGGTGAGCCCTGGGCTACTGGGGGGGGGGCCTGAGGGGGGGCAGGGAAAGGCGGGAGGCCAGGCCCCTGATGCTCAGGGCTCTCTTGCAGGTCAGAGCCCCCCCACGGAGAAGGGGGAGGTGTGTGCGGCAGCCGTGTGTGCCACGTGCGTGGTGCCCGGTCACGGGCATGGGGTGCTGGAGCTGGGCCTGGCCTGGGACATGCCTCGCATCCGCTTTGGATCAGCGGAGAAGGAGCATCGCCGGTGGGTGCTTCCGGGAAGGGCTGGCTCCCTCCTGGGGGTCTCCGTGCTTTGGAGGTGGGCCCAGCTGGGTGACCCACGCAGCAGCTCTGCCTGCGGGGAAGTGCCCAGGGCTGCGCCAGCATGCGGCACACTCACGGAGCTCAGCCCCACCTGATCCAGGAAGTGGGGCTGCCTCGGGACCAAACCGTGGGGTGGAGGCGGGGGCAGCCCTCCTGGGCTCAGACGTGGGCCTCCTACGGTCCCCCGGCTGTCCCCGTCCGGCCTGCAGAGCTGGGGCAAAAGCCAGGCCAGCCTCCCCACAACAGGCCCGGTTTCCCTGGCATCCCCTTGGGGAAATTGCCCCCCTCCCCCTCTGGGCGTGGCAGGGAGGGACTCGGCCACTCTCTCTGCTTGCCAGCTGGTGCTCTGGTTGGCTGAGGGTCCCTCTTCCCCTCTGCCGGCAGGTGGTACACCCGCTTCTTTGGCAGCGACGGGAACGCCTGCCCGGCACTCTCCCACCACCTGCTCAGCCGCTACGAGGCCTGGGAGGAGAAGATCGTGGCCTGGCAGGGGCCCATTTTGGCAAACAGGTAGCGCCTTGTGGGCGAGGGGCTTCCGAGGTGCAGGAGGGGACCCAGTGCCCGCCAGAGTTTTCCCGCTCTCCCTCTGCTGAGGTGCAGCCATGGTCCCCTCTGGCCAGGCTAGGCTGCTTCCGTGCTGCCTCCTCTCCTCACCCTTGGCTCCTCGTCCCCTGCGTGGGGCTGCACAGACTCTGTGAGCCTTGGGGGGGGGGTACCTGCCCCCTGCCCGTTGGCGCTACCTTCTTTCTGCTGAGCGGGTGCCTTGGCCCTGGCTCTTCCTGGGGCACCCGGCCAGGCGGGCAGGCCTGCTGGGGGTGAGCCCGCCCCTCGGAGGAGGAGGAAGAGGACCCACTGAGGACCCCGTGTGCCTCTCGCAGCGACCTGCCCCCCTGGTACAAGTCGGCCCTCTTCAACGAGTTGTACTTCCTGGCCGATGGAGGCACCCTCTGGCTGGAGCTGCGACCCGAGGACAGGGAGGCCTTGCGGGATGCCCAGGGCCTCTCCCAGCTGCTCCCAGTCTTGCAAGAATACGGGAGGTTTGCCTATCTGGAAGGTGAGGCTCTGCTTTGGCGGGGCTGGGGGGAGCGTCCGGGCTTCCCCCAGGAGGAAGCCCCTGGTGCTCCCGGGACGCCAGTGTGATGCTCAGCCACTGGCACTTCTTCCTTCCAGGCCAGGAGTACCGGATGTATAACACCTACGACGTCCACTTCTACGCCTCCTTTGCGCTTGCCATGCTGTGGCCCAAGCTGGAGCTCAGCCTGCAGTACGACATGGGTGGGTGCCCTGCAGGAGCCCTGGGCCGGAGGGTGGCCCTGGTGGGGGCGGGAGGAAGCGCCCCCCCTTGAGCTGTGCCGAAGGCTCCTGGCGGCCTGGCCTGTGCTGAGGAGCTGCGGGCCGGGTGTGCGGACGGCTGCCGCTGATGGCGCTTCCCTGCCCTGCCCAGCTGCTGCAGTGCTGAACGAGGATGCTCACCCTCGGCAGTATCTCATGAGTGGACAGACGGCCCCAGTGAAGCTGCGCAATGTAGTTCCACACGACATCGGAGAGCCAGGTAAAGCGCCTCGTGCCTAGACGCAGGTCAGGCCGCGCTCACAGCAGCTGCCCTTAGCCAGGACCAGCTGCCCTCCCTGTGCCCGGGGCTGGGGGCCTCGCTGCGTGGGGAGCGGGTGGACCTTCCCGGGGAAGGCTGGGGGCCTCCAATTTGCCTGAATGGACTCCCGGGGCGGCTTCCCCTGTGGCTGCTCTTGGGGTGAGCGGGGCTGTTGGGAGAGGAGACTGTGCGGTCCCCACCTTCTGGGTCTCTGGGCAAAAGCCCCCAAGGGGGGAAGTCATCTGGGGTCCCTCCTTGGGGTGATGAGGAGCAGGGTGGGGCCCCTTGAGGCTTTCTGGGAAGCCACACCCCCTCCCGCTCTCTCCGGCCAGATGATGAGCCCTGGCAGCGGGTCAACGCCTACCTGATCCATGACACGGCCGCCTGGAAGGACCTCAACCTGAAGTTCGTGCTACAGGTCTACCGGGACTACTTCCTCATGGAGGACGCGACCTTCTTGCGGGACATGTGGCCTGTCTGCCAGGTGCCGTGATGGGGAGGGCGGGGGCTGCCAGCCACCCAGGACCCCCGCGGACCCCTCCTCAGACTCCTTTGCCCCCCCGCCCCTCAGACCGTGATGGACTCAGAACTGAGGTTCGACACAGATGGAGACGGCCTCATCGAGAACTCGGGCTTTGCCGACCAAACCTACGATGCCTGGGTGGCCACTGGAGCCAGGTGAGTGATGGGCCAGGAGCCCTGCCCCCCGCCCCCCCCATCCTAGAACCCAGCCCAGTAGAGCCTCCTTCTGGGGGGCTGTTGGGACCCCTCCTCCAGCCTCTGTTTGGAAGGGCTGACGGCTCCCCCCCGGCTGTTGTGGCGCCTGGGGCTGCTTGGTGTAGCCTGGCAGCCATTTCTTGCCATCTCTTATTTCCTTTCTCCTGAACAGCAGGGGTGGGGGGTCTTCTGTCGGGTCTTTGAGGCATGGACCCAAGACCCCAATGCCCAGGGTAGAAATCCCACGTGATGCCTGGGGCATCCCAGCTACAAACCACTGCAGCCTTTGGGGAAGATTCTTGGACTCCCCAAGACTGCAGGCCAGAGGGCCCAGGGGAGGGGCTGGTGCTGGGGCCGAGCAGCCAACCCACAACTGTAGAATTCAAGCCAGCCACTTTGTTGTATCCTGCCGGTCACACAGGAATCTTCTCAGACTCCTTGCCTTCCCTTGGGAACAGACAGCGAAGGTTGCAGGGCCCCCTGGGTGGGTGGGTGTGGTCAGTCCGGGTTCTCTCGCGGCTGCCCAGCCATTCAAGGCTCCTTCCTGTTTGCCACCCCCCAGGAAGTGACCGCTTGGCAGCTGAGCCCTCCCGGAGGGCCCTGCTGCCTTCACTGGCTGAAGCAATTGCAAAGCCCCCCGCCTGCCTCCCCTGCCCAAGGCCCCTGGTGCCCCCTGGAGAGGAAGGCTCCCCTGCTGGCAGGGCTGGGCAGTCGGGGTGGGGGACAGAGGCGGGTGCCCTGCACTGCAGAGCTGGCAGAACTAAAGCGGGGGGGCACCATTTCAGCCACAGACCACGTGGACCTGATCCGGGGCTTCCTCCCTTGTGGCCTCTGTGCCTGCAGCCTCTGGGAGGGAGGGAGGGAGGGGGTTGCCTGGCGGGAAACGGGCTGAGTGCCCCTGGAGGAGATGCCCCTGGGAAGTGGCTCCCTTGGGGGGGGGAGTAAAACAACCTCAGCCTGGTGGGATTCTGCTGCTGCCCAACAACGCCAGCCCTGCGAGGTGGCCTTTTATGGAGAGGGCTCTGGGGACAGATCCAGGGGGCACCTCGTCGCCCCACCGCTCTCTTTTTGGGGGTGGGTCCCCCACTGCCCAGTGATCACTGCTGGCGGAAGCACATGCCAGGGAAGAGGGGAACCCAGGTGCCCAGTCACCCCTCTGAGGGACGCAGGAGTGGGTCTCCCTGCCCCCCACCCTCCCCGGTTGGGAGGGGCTGCGGGCAGGCGCCTCTCTTCCCTCCCTCTGGGAAACCCCCCCTCCCCTTTGCTCCGCCAGCGCCTACTGTGGCGGCCTCTGGCTGGCGTCCGTTTGTGTGATGTGCAGAATGGCGGAGGCCTTGTCGGACGGGCCGGCCCTGGAGAGGTACTCGGACATCCTGGCTAAGGGCACGGCAGCCTTTGAGCGGCTGCTCTGGAACGGTAGGTCTGGGCCGGGCCGGCGGGCGAGCAGGGCCGGGAAGAGCCCCGGCCCCCACCTCCCCCTTCCTCTCTTGCAGGGAAGTACTACAACTACGACAGCGGCCGCGGCCCCTCTTCGGACAGTGTCATGGCGGACCAGCTGGCCGGGCAGTGGTTCCTGCGGGCGTGTGGGTTGGGCGAGGGGCGGTCCGAGGTGAGAGCAGGGGCCAGGGGCCCGCGGGGGGGCAGGGGCTGTGGGGCGGGGCTCCACAAGTCCCCCTCGGTCCTTGCAGGTCTTCCCTCGCAGCCACGTGCTCAGCGCCCTGAAGACCATCTTTGAGCTGAACGTGCTGGGCTTTTCGGGAGGGGCCATGGGGGCCGTGAACGGCATGCGCCCCTCGGGACTGCCAGACACCTCCAGCCTGCAGTCGGACGAGGTGTGGGTGGGCGTGGTGTACGCCCTGGCCGCCACCATGATCCAGGAGGTGGGTGACGGGGGCCCGGGGGAGGGCAGGGGGTGCGGGCTGCCAGCCTGACGGACGGACGGACTGACTGGGCTTCCTCTCGCCCAGCACAGGGCCTGGTGCAAGAGGGCTTCCGCACCGCCGAGGGCTGCTACCGGACCGTCTGGGAGCGGCTGGGCATGGCCTTCCAGACCCCCGAGGCCTACTGCCAGAGGAGGGTCTTCCGCTCGCTGGCCTACATGCGCCCCCTCAGCATCTGGAGCATGCAGCTGGCCTTGGAGCGACAGGCGGCAGTAGGGCAGCCCTCCCCCGCCCTGCCTGTGGCCAAGTGAGCCAGGGGAGGAGGGGCAGGCTGTGGCTCCTGCTCCACGGGTGCGACCCGGTCTGCCCTGGGCAGGATGAAGGAGCTGCTGGGCAAGGGGGCAGTTTAGACGTCTTGGCATTCTTCAATCTTCAACACCCCCCCACCCCACCCCCACCCCTTTGATTTGCACACAATCACGTTCTGTATAATCTGAAGTTATTTTTAGAGGCTGAATAATTTTAATGTAAAATAAACGGAACTTGGCGAGAAAGCCTTGCAGAACGCTTATTGGTGGCCGTGATTTGCAAGGGCAGGAGGGGGCCGGGGTGCCCCAGGTCCGGCCTAGGCTGATCAAGGAGACCTTGCAGGCCTGGTCCTTCCGGGGGGGGGGGGCACTGGGAGCTGGGCTCGGGCAAGGGGCAACTTCCCTGCAAAGGGCTGGGCAGCCCGGGGGAAGGGTTTCACGTTGCCCCAGAGTCTGGTCCTCCTCCTTTCCCACCACCTATGAGCCTCTGGGTGGCCATCCTTCCCCTGGGCTCATTCGCACACACGCAGAGGACGGAGCTCCGTCTCCTCCTTGCCCTGTGAAATGGGCACCCCTGCCTGCCCTGGCCTTGCAGTCATTCTGGGCGTCCAGGCGTGGCTGAGCTGTGGCCCTCTGGCACCCGGGAGCAGGGGGCCCATGGTTCTGGAGGGGCCCCAGGGTGGGAGCGGAGGATCTCTCAGTGACCTTCCCAGAGGAGGAGCTGCTGGGTGCCTCCTGGAAAGCTTGGCCTCAGGGTGGGCCCTGGGTACCCTGGCAGCTTCCTGGCAACCGTGCCGCATCGCTCGGCCTCCGCCCAGGGCTTCGGCTGCCTTGAGCCCCACCCTCCTGGAAGGTGAAGCCCCTGCGCCCCAAAGTCTCTTCCATTCAGAGGACCAGGCCCTGGTTGACCAGCGCCCTCTGCAGGCTGAGCCGAGACCCCATGCGGCCAGTCTTAATGCTGCCCCACCTGAACCAAAGCGTGAACCAAAAGCGTGAGTCGCAGCTGTTCCCGGAAGAGAGAGAGGCACACATACACACACGCCCTGCCATTGACCAAAGGCCGACCTCTGATTGCAAGACCCCACCCCACCTGCATCCAGCCCTGCCTGGGGGGCGATAGGAGACGTCCTCAAGAATTAAGGGAAGTGGGGTTCTTGCTGGCGGCCCCTGTGGCTCCCTGGTCAAGTTGAGGGACTGCCTGGGCGTGGGGGTTCTTGGGCAAAGCCAAGGGCGTTTCTGGTGAAGGAACTGAGATGGAGAGAAAGCCGTGGGGGGTGGGGGCAGACAGCCCATTGAGGGGATGGGATGGTCGCTCCTCTGCCACTTTCCTCCGCCACGGCTGGCTGCGGTTCAAAGGCGCCTCTCCGGCAGTGCGCTAGTTCCGCATCCAGAGCACAGAAAGGTCCCTGGTCGGTCCTGCAGCCGTGGGGGCAGTACATGGCCCAAGAGGAGGGGGGGCATTGGCTCCCCCCTTCTGAAAACAAATCCAATGCCAGGAAGAGGAAGATGGGGGCTGCAGAAGAGCCACGAGCAGCAGCCGGGCGCTTCCCCCTCCCTCTCCGCACATCAAGCCCTTCGGAGGGCTGCTTGGAGCTTGCGGGGAGGAGGAGGAATGGGGGCCACGTCACTCGGGTGCTAGTTTAGAGGAGGACCATTTGCGTCGTTCTGGCCACACCCAGCCCATTTTAGCAGGGGGAGGGAGTTGTAATACGTCACATGACAACAATGTAGCCTCGTGAGCTTGACACCCCTGCTTTAGGTGAAGCAGGGTTGGGCCACCGTGCACCCCCCCCGGGGGCTGGGGGCCAATTTCCCCCAGGCTCCCTGGAGTGGCCCTCTTTAATGCCAGGCATGCTTGAATGATGGCCAAGGCACACGTGGCGCTCAGGAAGCCTCTGCAGGTGTTCCCTAATGCACTTGCTCTCTCCTGGACACTAGAAGAATCACAAAAGCGAATAAAGGATGCCCCCCCCCCCCAGTGACCAACTGAATGCTCTACAACTGATGCGGCTACCCAGCAGCATGCGAACAAGCCCGGGCCTTTGCCCAGCCCAATTCTCGCTGCCCCTTTGGGTCACTTGGTGCTGCCTGAGCTTGGCTATTTCTTGCAGACTTTTTGCAAGAGCCTCCCAGACCGAGAGGGCAGGACACTACAGTATAAAGTGAGAGACACCCCCCTCCTTCCTAGCACTGATGATGTTACCTAGTTGGGTCATGAAACACCTGCAGGAAAACAACCCAGCTCAGAGAGCACCAAGGAGCCCTCATTCCGCCCCCCCTCGGCTGCAAAGATCCTTCTGCAGGGATCCCTTTCTGGTGGTTTCTCTGTCTGGAAACTCTGGCCCTGTTATGCATCTGAACCGAGGAGGGAGAGAAGTGGGGGAGGGGGCGGCAAGTTCTCTTCCATCCCCTCCTCCCCCAGGTTAACGGCATTCAAGGGAAGCCTATCAGATGCCCCCACCCCCCCACCTGCCAAAACACACGAGCTGCTTCAAGTGCCCTTGTAAGAGGTCGACCTTCACCGCGAGCTGAAGCCCCCTTGAGTGGCGACAGGGTGGCGTCTCAGCCAGAACTTCTAGCCCAGAAAGCCAGAATGTTGCTGTTAGTTGACCAGATCTCAAGGATAATTGGCTCACATGCTGACCTAGTGGGAAGAGAGGCACGATCGTAATAGCCATAAGGTCACACAGATAAGCTTCTTCAAAACCTTCCAGTCTGCCTTTGGCTCCCCCCCTCCTGGCATGAAGCCAAGGCCCGGGAGAGGGGAAGGGGGACCGGGCCAAAGGGATCGGAGCCTGGTTTCCGCTCTGGCCACGGGCCGCTCAGCAAAGCACCTGAGCCCACCCCACCCCCCACCCGGGGGGCTCCGCTAGATCCGGCCCTGTTGCTCGTCTGCCTGTAAGCAAACTTGGGCTGCAGGACCTCCCCGTGTGAGTTGGTCGCCTTGGGTGAGCCAGGGCTGGGCCGCCACGGGCACCGCGGGGCCTGCTGCTGCTGCGTGGCGGCCGGTTCGGAGGGTCAGCTTCCCCCGGAGACCAATAGCTGAGCGAAGCAGCCCGGCCCTTCGCCCCGCAGAGCGGCAGTTTTCGCCAGAAACTGAGGTCCGTTTTCCGGGCAGCAGACCAAGAGACGCACGGGGACCCCCAGAATGGCCTTCGTGCTCTGCCCACGCCCGCCAAAGTCACGGCCAGCGCTCGCCCAAAGGACCAGCGGTTTCCCAGAAGCGTCCGCCCCCTCGGGCGGGGATCCTGGCCCCCCCTCCCTCCCGCGAGGGGTGGGCGGAGGTGGCAGCTGAATGGGGGGCGGGCGGGGATGAGCGGGGCCCCTTCATAAGGGGCCGTCCCGCCCGGGGCTGGCAAGTCGAGGTTCCTGGAGAGCACCATGGCGATGGGCACAGCACTTCTGGGGCTCTTCGCTCTCCTGCTCGGCTGCTCCGGCACCGCTGCCGAGCCCCGAAACTCGGAGCGCTTCGCCCCGCGGAAGGTAAGGTGCGGGGTGGCGGGCAGAGGCTCCCAGCCTCCCTGGTGGAAATCCCCCGCTGCCAGGCTCTGCTGGGGTGGGCCGCCGGTGCTGCGCAGAGGGTGCCGCTCCCTCGCGGTGGGTCGCGCCCGGTCCCGTCGCGCCGAGCGCCAGAGCCTCTGGGTCCCTGACGGCGGCCGGGCGGTTGCTCCTCTGCCGCGACTTCGGCCGGCTGCTCGCCGGGCAGGTGGCAGGCGCCTCGAGCCAGGGGGCTTCGGGAGGGGCCGCCTTTGCCGGCCCTCCCGGCGTGGGCAGCCCGGGGGATCGGGCGCGTGGGAGCAGCGGGAGTTTTCAGAGCCCCGGAGAAAAGGGAGTCAAGCAGACTCTCTCGCCCGGCGCCCTGACCTGCTTTCCTCCCGCTCCTTTAGTGCGCCCTGACCGGCAACTGGGTGAGTAACCGGGGCTCCAAGATGGTTATCACCGACAGCGATAATTCCGGGGTGTTCAGCGGCTCCTACCTGACGGCCATGGCTGCCACCGACAACGCCATCCGGCCATCCCCTCTGCAGGGCGTCCAGCACCAGGTGGACCGGCGAGCCCAGCCCACCTTCGGCTTCACCGTCAACTGGAGCTTCTCCGGTAGAGGCACCCACTATTTGGACTGAAATCAAATAGAATGGGGGGAGGGAATCTAGGGGATCTCCCCTTCCTTAGATCGGCCTTTGCAGATGGTTTCACTGAATGTTCCCTCCTCCCCGTTAGCTGGAGCTGCCCAAACACTTCGGAGCCCATAAAATTCCTTGAGTCTCCAGGTGCCACGGGCGTGGAGTCAGTTGTTCGGGTGGGTGGATCTATGGGACCTACAGCCCACCCCCACACTACACCCCCATGTTACCTGCCAGTGAGTCTCCGGCCCGATTCCTCCCCCAGAGTCCGTCGCCGTCTTTGCGGGCCAGTGTTTCCTGGATGGGGACGGAGAGGAGCAGCTGAAGACCACCTGGCTCCTGCGTGAGGAGGTGGAGTCCGTGGCAGAGGATTGGGGGGCAACCCGGTAAGAGAAACCAGGGGCTGAACTGCTTTGCAATCTAACTGGAAGAGCTGCGGGGCGGGGGGTCTCTTCTTTTTCTCTCCCCCTCCCTCAAAAGAATCGGCTCTCGAAAGGATGCACCAATGGTTTGTGTCTCTCGGGGTCGTTTCGGCACCCAGAGCTGAGCAGCTCCCACAGGAGAGGCTGGCATTTTTAGTCCACTAGACCTGGTTTCTGCCACTTCCCCCCCACCCAAGAGACCCAGAAAAGCTTTTGACGAGGTTCCCGAGGTCGTCCTCAGTGGGTGGCATCACTGTCTGGTGGGCCCACAGCTGGCAACACTGGGGAAGCTGGCATGAATTGCTCTACTACTCAAATTGGGGGAAGGTAGCCAGCCCAGCCCCCGTGTTTGTATGGGGCCAAGAGGCAACCGGGGTGGCTTCCCCAGCACAAGGCCTGCAGCTCTTCATCTCCCCTTCTCTGGGGCCCCCGGGAACCGCTCCAAGGGAGGCCCAGCAAAGAAAGACCCCGGAGATTTCGCCCTTTCCCCGTCAGACGTGGCCTGCAATGTGTGACGGAGGACCCTCCCAGCCCTGGCTGCCCCCGAGAAGCAGCAGAGTCCATTTCCTCCCACCCACCCCACCCCCGCTCCTTTTCGTTGTCACCTGAGTGGATGGAAGGAGGGAATGGAGTGGGGGTGGGGTGGGGGAGGATGCTCAGTCTGGGGGGACAGCAATGATGCCACCATGAATTTTGAAATTTTCCTCCTTCCTGCTTCATTGTAGGGTCGGCACGGACACTTTCTACCGCACCAAGTGAGAGGGTGAAGAGCGCTTGCACGCTTCCTGCCTTGGTGGGGGGAGCCTTCCTTCCTCCCCATCAGCCACTCTCCCCCAATAAACTCTTTTCCTGAGCAGCCTCAGAGCCTCCCTGCTCCTTCAGAAGGTCCCTGGGTGCCAGTCTGCAGGCTTCCCGCAGATACTGGTCAGGAGGGGGGGCGGGGTTCAAGGGCCCTTTTCTGGTACTTTCTCCCTTATGTTAGCTTGGCTTGGCTCAGTCCTGGGGAGAGGGTGCTTTCAACACGCAGACAGGCTTGATTCGAGGAGCCCTCGGGAGACCTCAGGGGCATAAGGGAGGTTGCTCTTGTGGTCACTACTGATCTGGCCCCCTCTTGTCTCTTCAACTGCCCTGCCCTTAACACAGCTGTTGCCCTGGAGGACTGCTGGGAACCTGCAGCCAATCCATAGGGCAGCAGTGCCAGGAGTTACCGACCTGTCCGGGTGGAGCCAGGGCACCTTGCTACTTTGTGAGCTGAACTGGTTCTCAGTGGTTCTCTGTACAGGACCGGCTGTTGGGGGTCCCCTGTTAAGCCCCATGATCCCAACCCTCTCGGCCACTGGACCAGATTAGACAGAGTTGCACCCTCGGGGTCCCTTCCTTTAAGCAGTGTCATTTGGGGAGAGAGACCAGGTGTGCTAATCGCATTTTGGCCATGACCTCTGAATTCATGGATTCCTTGCTGATAGATTATTGCGGTATAACACAAATGCACTGAAATCATTTTGCAGGATGGGGGGGGGTGAAAGGAAAATTTTCCACAAGCAGAAGGATGGCCCTGAGGAGGGTGTAAGCATGGAAATGAGGCCAAGCAGGTTGCTCTGACTGGATCCAGGAGAAGCTTTAAGCCAGGCATGCAATGGGGCACCTCGAGATTCGGTCTTGGACCTGGCACTCTTCAACGTCCTCACAAGTGGTCTAGATGAGGGGATAGAAAGGGAACTCATCAAATTTGCAGACAACAGGAAGTGTGTGTGTGTGTGTGTGTGTGTGTGTGTAAATGGACACCACTTTAGATGATAGAGTCGAGATTCAGAAGGATCTTGGCAGACTTGAGCATTGGGCACTATCCATAGAATGTACCTGGTTCGACAGTAGGGTAGTAACGGTGAGGGTATCCTGATGGATGATTGCTGAGGTATCTACAAGATTAACCCACCAAGCAAAACTAAATCCACAACATAAGAGGATTCACGAGGCAAGAACAGTCCGGAGTTCACAAGGCAGGATCCAAAGTCAAGGCACGCTGTCAATCCAAAGGAAGGCAGGAATCACAACCACCAAGAAATAGGCAGATAGGAAATGAACACGTCGTTCCTCGCATGGGCTCCGCCTGTCTGCCGTGCTACATAGGCAGCTTCTAATGCAGCCCATCCAGAAGGACTGAGGCCGCCTGCTCACCAGTAATCTGGCTGATCTTCTCTGTTTCTGCCTTTTCTCTGCCCTACCTGTCCTGGGTCAGGTGCGGAAGGCAGAGTTCCTCTTTCTCATCTCTGACTGGCTGCAGCAGCATGCTTCCCCTCCCCCAATACTCAGGATTGCCCCGCTGTGCTTCAGCCAATTCCCTCTCTGACGCCACTGACCACCTCCCCTCCTGGTTCATCCTCCCCCCAGCTGACATCTGGAGAGTTATCAGGGGAGTCATCACAATTGGTCGCCCATGATGTGCAGGGGGTCATCCTGGACAAGGTGTTGTCCGATCTTGTCTTGAAGTCCTCCAGCGGTGGAGCTTCCACACCTCCAGGAGGCAAGCTGCTCCCTTGATCGATCCCCTGTCGGGAAATCCACCTCTTTCCAGGCTGAACCTCCTGACCAGCAAGACAAGGGAAGCAGGATATACCACACAGGACAGAGAGTGCCTGTGCTGAGACCACTGTTCAAACCTCAGACTCACACGCACACGCACACACACACACACACACACAGAGTTACTATGGGGCAATAGTAAGTTACTCAAGGCTGAAGAGTTAAAGAACAGGCGGGGAAAGGAATGTAAGAATCTCTTGGAAGGAAAGCCTGCCTGTTGACTTTTGTTTTCCAAAGAAGAGAACTTAGAGCCACGGCAGGTTCATCAGACTGACCCAAAGCCAGAATTCCAGGCTGTTTTACAGGACCAGGCCACCCAGGGACAACAACAAGCGGGAGCCGGTGGTTATTTCCCCCGCAGAAAACCATGGACCGGGACTGCGGCAGCGAGTTGCCTTTAGTTGAAGAGAGCGCTCCTTCCTTGCTTGGCCTCACGGAGCCTCTTCTTGGCTCTCTTCTCCACACCCCTGGCTTGGCTTGAGGGTCTTGCCTCGTTGTCTGACGGCTCCAGCTTTTCTGATGATGTCTGAACAGTGGCTCCCTGCTTGGTATTTGGCTCCCCTAAAGACCAAGCCAAGCGCACAGGTTCCGGCCTGATTCGGCCACGGAGGCAGCCTGAGGTCTCTGAAGAGCTCAAACTGAGGGGTCTCCTGCCCCCCCCCCCAATCTCCCCGAGGTTTCTCATACCATCAGCCACGTTGTCCTACTGGAGTGACCCTGGGGGATGGGAGGGGGGGCACTATGTTCCTCATCCAGCCCTCGCCCCCCCTCCCCTCTACTGTTCCACCACACCCCCCCAAGGCTCCTGGTTAAGTGACTGGACAGCTTGGGGCTCTTTGTTGCTTTTGGTTGGACCTCTGCCCTAGGATACCACAGGTGGTGTCGCTCAGGTGCTTCTCTTGCGCCCCCGGTGGCAGTGGGGGTGGAGTGGGGTGGTGGTGGCAGGGAGTCGACCCTAGCAAGGCAGAGGGGCTCTGAGCGGTTTGGGTCTCCCCTGAAACTGGAGAATCTTGTTAACGTTAAAAGTACTCCTACACAGGGCCCGTGCGCAATTGGGAGGTGGCTCCTGGCGGGGGAAGCAGCGGTGGCAGCCGTGGGTAGGAGGACTCTCGCCCAGATAGATCTTTTGTCCCGTTCTGGACTGGGAGGCCCTGCCGCCACGCATGTCCGGCCGCTTCCCATTCCCACCACCGCAACACTCGCCAAGCAATATTGCAAGACTCTGCAGAAAGATGCCCCCCCCCACCCGCATTTACTGCGGGGCAGCTGTTGGGGAGCGGCGGGGGGTGGGAGGGAACCGGCCGCCTGCTCGTGGCTGCTTCCTGCGGGGTGTCTTTCGCTCCCGGTGGTGCAATTAATCGGCCCCGGAGTTCTGCCGGTAAACCATTAAACTCCGGTGAGAAGCCGAAGGATCTTTCTCCCCTCTCGTGCCCGTCCCCGCCTCCCCGCCGCCACTTTACTTAAGGAAGGAAGAGGAGGAAGGTTGAGGAACGGCGGCGCGGTGTATGCAGAAGTAGGGACCTTGGAGGCCATCTAGTCCAACCCCCTGCTCGAGCAGGAGAGTCTATTCCAAATATTAGGAGAAGAGGCGGAGGAGGCTCTGCTTTTCTGTTGGCTGTAAATCTTTCTTATGAGTTGAATGATTTCCTTCCTTGTGATTTTTCCTTTTTTCCCCTTTAATGGTTTTTGTTTATTTCTGTCATAAACTTTTACAAGATTCAGACAAAGGCGTGATCCCATTGGTTGAAACGATCACGTGATTTGCCTAACTTCGTTATTCCTGGGGGTTATTTCGACACAAACCACAAGGGGGAGCAAAATACTAATTTGAATCAGGAGACTGTTAAACTAGGAGCGTGCAGCTTTGCTTTTCCTGAACGTTTTGGGGGATCAATTAATCAGAAGGCCTCTGGTTTAGTTTTATTTAACTTTTTGTGAGTGAAAGACTATTTTTCAACAGAAGGCGGCGGCTTTTATCAGGAGCTCAGACTTACTTCTACTTAACCTTTTTCTTAAAACAGCCATCAATTTGTAGACTAGACAATTTTCCCAGGGTGCTATGTTGTCTCCCAGATTCAAAGATGTGACTGAAGTGATAAAGGCTGATAGATTCTTTTCCATATTCCGCTTACTTAATCAACTGATTAACAAAGTTGGGAGGGGCCTTGGAGGTCTTCCAGTCCAACCACTTGCTCAAGCAGGAAGACCCTCTACCATTTCAGACAAATGGCTGTCCAGTCTCTTCTTACAAACTTCCAGTGTTGGAGCATTCACAGCTTCCAGAGACAAGCTGTTCCACTGGCTAATTGTTCTCAGTGTCAGGAAATTTCTTTTTAATGCTGGGTGGGATCTCTCCTTGGTTAATTTCTATCAGTTGCTTCTTGTCCTGCCTTCAGGGGCTTTGGAAAATAACCACCCTCATCTTTGTGGCAGCCCCTCAAATATTGGGCGACTGCTCTCATGTCCCCCCCCAGTCCTTCTCTTCACTGGACTAGAAAAACCCCCTTTTCCTCTCCCCCCCTCTTTCTTGTTGGGATGTATGATACAAGATAGAATGTAAATAATTATTCCTCCTCCACAGAAGTACACAGCACTAGGGATGAAAGCCTTCTTGAAAGTATTTGAATATCAAGGAAAAAAAATGGCATTGTCATAGATGTGTACTCAACTAAGAAGTCATAGTTGAACTCTGCCAATCAGTTAGCAGAGGCGTGCAGGAAACACATTGTGGTAATCAGGGGTTTTAACTACCCCGGGTCAACTGGGAAACCAACTCTGCAGCTATTGGGGAGGCCAAACAGGCTCCTGATTTGCCTGGATGACATCTTTGTCCTACAAAAGGTGGAGGAGGGAACTAGAGGGACTTAATTCTTACTCAAAGGGATGAGATGGTTGAGGGAGTGGAAGTTACGGGGACTCTGAGGGAGAATGATCATCTCAAACTAGAATTCACCATAATGTAGGCAAAGGTGACTGAACAAAGTCAGACCAGTATTTTAATCTTTAAAAGAGTTGACTTCAACAAACCAAGACATTAGGAAGGATTCCATGGACCTAGAAGGAAATCAGGATGCCTGGGATATTCTGAAAAAGAAAATACTAAAGGCCTCCAGAAGCAACACCACAAAGAAAGAAAGAAAAACGAGAGAGACCAGCATGATTGCACCAAGAGCTTTTGGGCAAGGAGGACAAGTGCCATGCCCTCAGTCCGGCTGGATGCATCTCCGAGAGGGTTTCAACTTAGACCTTAGTCTGAAAACTGGATAATGCTGTAGGGATAGAAATGGTCTGTAGTAACGAAATGCAATGCAAAAAAATGGGACTGTACCAGTTTCTAGCACTGGAAAGAGTCAGAAGTCAGTGCTTCCTTTATTTGCTGCTGCTTCTTCTATCCTGCACCCCCTTTCCCTATTTTATACTATAAGAGACTTCAATAAAACAATTCGAAAAGAAGGGCACACCTGATAATTTCCTTCAGGGTTGCCTGCCAAGCAGCCCTCACAAACCAGGAGGGGCCCGGCTGCCCTTGTGTAGGGCTAGGGAGCAGAGGAGGACTTGGAACAGAGAAGGGAGGGGTCCCGTTTGGGCCACGGTTGGGGTTGATTTTTGTTAAGGTCTTGGGATTTAAGAGCCGACCAGCAGTGAATGGCTGCCAGATGTGGCTGATGTAATAAGCGGTCATTCAGCATAGCATGGGTACTTCCCTTTAAGGCTGGGGATTAAAGATCCCTTTAAGAGGTGTTTATATATTGCAGGCATTAGAGGGCGGGGCTCTCCCTCCTTATGTCCAATATTCTTTGCAGTTAGCTAAGAAGTTTGCTTGAAGGGTATTTTGCCTACCACATATATTTCTGTATATAACTGTTGTATATAAACCACTGTTAAAAGTCTAAGTCTCTGTGTGCTCTGTTTTGCTCCTGGGTTGTGGGGCATCCATCACCTTGAAGTTGGTCCCAATTGAAGCCGATAGGGAGTGAGAAATCCCGCCATGCAGCCTGCTTTGTGGGGTGTCGTGGAGTCTGGTGCCTCGTCTCGCTGCAGCTGCTGCTGGGTGAGACCATCCATGGTCCTCAGGTGGTGAGCTACCATGAATAGGTGGGTGGCACTCAGGCGGGCATCTCCATCTCAAGCAAAGTAAGAGCTGCTGTGGGTGTTTTCTTGCTGGGTTTGCAGGCAGGGAGACAACAGGCTTCAGCTGAAGTGGCTGTAGGCAGAGGACTCCGCTGTGTGTCTGGGGTTTACCATCTTTGGTCCTGGGAGAGCTTGCCCAGCCTGGGACAGACCTGATGCACAATCGGGGGGCGGGGGGGCATGTGTGGCTCCTGCCCAAGGAGCAAGTGGCAGAGGTGGCTAGAAAGGCACTTGCTCAATTTCGCAATGTGCATCAGTCGCACCCGGTCCTCGTTTGAGGGTCCCTTCTTTCAGCCACTCATGACCTGGTCACACACACACACACACACATACCCATATTCACTGTAAACGTGCTCTGGTGGGGCTACCCTTGAAAAGTGCCCAGAAGCTGCAGCTGATGTAGAATGCAGTGGCATGAGCAGTTCGGGGTGCCCCAAGGGTCACACATGTAACCCCTCTGCCAAGTGACTCCATTGGGCATCAGTTCACTCTCGGGTCCAATTCAAGCTGCTGGTTATCATCTTCAAAGCCCTTCACTGGGCCAGCACTACGTTATCTGAGGAGCCGTGCCTATTTCACCAGCCCATACCACACGGGCAGGCAGGGTGTGCTGTGACCCCGGCCAAGTAAAGAACCCCAAGTGAGCTTCTTTGCTGCTGCCCCCCCTTTATGGGCCGCCCTGCCCCCAGAAGTGAGGCAGGCCGCTCCTCTACCGGCCTTCCAGAAGAGCCCCGAGAGCTACCTCTGCCACCTGGCACCGGTGCCTACGAGGGCCTTGTCACCTTGAGGGTGGTTGGTAGGGGGCTTTCCTCAAGGGCTGGCTGCCCAGCCTCTTCTTAAGCCCCTCCCGGGCGCGGGAAGCCAACGGCCGTCAGGCCGCTCCACTGTGGACAATCTTTACCACCAGGAAGCCTTCCCTACATTTAAACAAAATCCGGCGCAGGGCTGTCAACCCCCCCTCCCCTCCCCGCGATGCGTCACAGGCTGACCACACCCACACCCGGTTTAATGGTGGGGGTAGTGAGTTTGACACCCCTGATCTAGGGAGTTGCCCCTTAGCCCTTCTGGCCTGTTAAAGCTTCTGGCCGTTTCTCCTTAGTTTTCCTTTAAGGCGCCTGAACTCCGGAGGAGCACAACTTTGGCAGGCGGCTTCTTCCAAGGCAGCCTAAAACGCTGCTGGCCTTCCTCCATGTCCCCCCACAGCCCCCCTCGCATGCAGCCATGGGCGGTCCCGGGTTCTCTGGCCCAATCGTCCCAAGCCATGAACCCCTAATTCCCCCCCCCCGAAAGCCTGGCCTTTTGCCCCGTGGAAGGAGATCCTCCAAGGGCCTGCCCAGGCCGCTCTCCCCTTCGGCCTTCCCAGGCAGGGCCAGACCCGTCCATGTTGTGCCTTCTGCACCCCGACAAGCAGCCCCCCCACTCCTCTTGTCGGAGAAGAGTGACCCAGGCAGGCAGGCAGGCAGGCAGGCAGGCGTGGGGCTGCTTCTGCTGGGGGTCCTTCCCGCGTTGTGCAGCATTCAAGGGTTGAGAAGAGGCTGGAAACCAAACTCTGAGCCCTTTTCTTGAGTCGCCACAGAAACCCAAACCAGGCCGTTCAGGGTGCTTTGGCTCACCAGGCCAAGCTGTGGGTTAGGTTGGGTGCTGGGTACCTCTGCAAGGCAAACCCGGAGAGCCAAGGAAGGCCCGACGGCTACAGGCCGAAGCACAAGCCAGCCCGGGGGGCGGCCCAGGTGACACCCCTTTGGCCCAGGACCGCAAGGGAGCACCTGCCAGGATCAGCTGGCCCCAAGGAAGGCTGCGTGCTGGAAGAGGGACAAAGACCGCCCACAAGCCTGGGGACAGTCCCAGTGGCGATGGGGACCCCGCAGGGAGAAGGCTGGGGATGGATGGTCCTGGAGGCAGCCCCCCAAGGCGGCCATGCACAATCCACCTGTGGGAAACGAGGGGCAGCTGGGCAGGACCCAGGCCACTTCCGAGGGAGTGGAGAGCCATTTATTGGTTGCCCTGCACAGGAACACAACACGAAGCAGGACCAGAGCAAACCTTTCAGCGTCCGTCCCCTCCAGCGCAGCCTCACGCTCTGGGGTGGGCCACGCCCCTTGCTTCATGCTAGCTGGGGGGGGACCCCCAGAGAGGCAGGGCAGATGCCTGGGAGGGAGGCAGAGAGTCCGGGCAGCATCTCCTACTGGGGCTCGCAGCGGCCCTTCTTCTGAGCCTGGGGGGGCCTGTGAAGTGAAGCCCCCGTCGGAGGAGCCCTGCCAGGGCAAGGCCTCTGTCGCTGAGCAGCCCCCCTCCCCTTCCGAGCAGTCTCCCCTTCCAGATCTCGGCATCTACATGTTGCAGGCAAAGCAGCCGGAAGCCCTCACATTTCATCAGAGCGATGGGGGTGCAGGATGACGCTGCTGGCACCATCTGTCCGGCCAGGCTGGTCGGCAGAGGCGGGTGGGAGTGCCCTCTCCTTCCCCGGAGGGTCCTTGGGGACGAGGAGGAGCCCCTCCAAGGCAGGGGAAGGGGGATCCGAGGAGCTGCCGTTGCTGGCCGAGGCCCCCCCCGCAGTCTCCAGGGCATTCGGTGGACCTTCCAGAGACGCGTTGAGGCCTCCTGCAGCCCCAAAACCTTTGGGGGACAGAGCTTCCTCTGGTGAAAGCAGCCAGGGGGACCCAGGATGGGAGGGGGGCCTCGTCGCCTCTGCTGGCGGGGGGGCACCAGCCAATGTCCGGGAAGCCCTGCTTGGGAACTCACGCAGCTTTCGGGACAACACTGGAAGAAAAGGGGCGCAGTTAGGGCCCTGCAGGAGAGCTGGGTTGCCCCCCTTGGGGTCCCTGGCCCTGGCAACTTCCTCTTTCCCTTCCTCTCCTCTTCCTCTTCCTCCCTCGGAAGGAACTGCCCCCAAGAACTTTGTGCTTCTTAGAAGGCCGGCTTCTCCTGTTCGCCACTTTCCTCCCTTTGGAAAAGGTTATCAGAAGCGCTCCCAAACCAGCCCTGCGTCTCTGGGGAGGCCACGCAGCCCCTGGCCACGGAAAGTGTCGTCTTGCAAAGGAGTCTCCGCGGGGCTGCTTGACTTAAGCCAGGGAAGGAAGCCCACAAAGCCCCCCTTTTCTCTCCACCCGGAGGCCAAACTGCTCCAACTGGCCAGCCTCAGTTCTGCACCCATTGAAGCCAGCTGGGCAGCTGGGAGGGCCAGAAGCCGCGGGGACTGTAGCCCCCAGGAGTTTGCTCAGCCTTGACATGAGCTGCAGCCGAGAGCAGGCAGCCTTTTTTTTTGGAGGAGGGGGGGCTCCACCCTGAGGTTGCAGGGGCCAACCCAGCCCTGGAGACTCACCTCCGTGCTGCTGCCCCAGGGTTTGCTTCTGGCCACCCAGAGGACAGAGGCTGGGCAGGAGGACCAGGCAGAAGGAGAGGACTATCACCTGGGCAGAGAGGGGATGGAAGGCCATCAGACCGCAGTTGGCACAGCCAAGACGTGCCCCCGCCTGGCAGCTCCCATTTTTGGCACACGGGAGGGGCACAAGGGAGGGCCGGCCAGCGGGCTGGAGGCACAGAAACTCACCAGGACACAGGTACTGGCCGCAGCCGTCTTGGTGGACGAGTGCTGGACAAGCGCTTGCAGCTTCCTCAACTGCTCAAGCAGGGACCTGCAACAGAGCACGGCTGACTCACCCTCAGCTGCACCCCAGGGTGTGTGTGTGGGGGGGGGGGTATGTCGCTGCAGCAGGGAGCTCCCTGCCCTGAACCAGGCTCCTCCAGGCTCAGCCCAGGGCGGCACCCCTATGGAGCGGGGCGGTCTCCACTTCGTTCGATCCGCGTGCAGGCAAATAAAGGGCGGGGCTGCTACGGCCATCCCCAATTAGCCTGCAGGACCCTCAAGGGGAGGGTGCCCCCCCGCCCCCACTCACGTGTTCTGCCTCTGCAGCAGCTGCACCTTCTTCTGGAGCTCGCTGTTCTGGGCCGTGCAGGCCAGCACCCTGCAGAGAGAGGGGTCAGCGAGGGAGGGGAAGCGGGGAATGCCCTGCCCTGCTGCCTGGCGAGGAGGGGGCGCTCCCCGCCCCTCTGCTGCCCGGGGATCCCCACCTGCTCTCCAGGTTGTCCATGTAGACCTTCTTCCGCCGCCGGCTGTCCTGGGCCGACTGCTTGTTGCGGATCTTCCTCCGGACTCGCTTCAGGACCCGCTCCTCTGCCTGGCAGCCCAGAGGTTGGGGGTGGTCAGCCAAGGGCCCCCCTCCCCTCCCCTCCCCTGGGCAGCCCCTGCCTTTTAGCCTGCCTGCCTGTCTGCCTGCCTGCCAAGGCTTTTTCCAGCCCTGAGCCCAGTGGCCCCTCCTCCGCTGCCCGGGAGGTTCCCCCTTCCCCTCCTGGGGCCAAGAGCCGGGGAGCAGGCTTTCTCCCTCCCTGGGGCCTTTGGGTGTCCCTCGGCTAGGTGAGGGGAGCCCACCTTGGTTAGGGGCAAGTGTGAAGGAATCGAGATGCCCTCCTTCTCCAGGAGCTGCTGCTCCTCCTCCGTCAGGACCAGCAGGGGGAAGTCCAGCTGGAAAAGGAGAAGAGGGGTGGGCTGGTCAGGGCCAAGGCCTGGGAAGCCCCGGGGGGAGGGGCTCCGGAAGAGCGGCCTGGCCAGGCGGCCTACCTGCATGCCTCCTCCTACCGGGGCCTCTGCGGAGAGTGCTGCGGTGGGAAGGCCGAGGCCCTCAGCCGTCTCCACGTCTGCCTGCATTTCTGGAAGAGGAAAGAGAAAACCGTGCAACTGGCAGCACTGGGAACTAGCCCCTCCCTAGGGAAAACCTCACCCCTGTCCTGGGGCTGGGTTCGCACCAGACACCAAGCCGGCTAGAGCAGGCCTGGTTAGTGGGAGGCTCCAGGCCATTGGCCTGTTGGCAGAACCAGCCAGCTACTGAGGCGGATGGGTCCCGGTGGGATGCCAGCCTAGGATGCCAGTGTAGGCAGTTGGTCCAAGGGTTGGGGGAAGCCAGCTGGGGCACAGAGCCATAGGAAGACTGAGTTCTGAGAATACAATTTCCGACCCGAGTCAAGGTTTTGTAGCATTAGGCCACTAAGAGCGTTTCGTGGGCCAAACCCCCAGATTAGCCCCTCTGGATCTAGGGGGCTTTGCTGAAATTGCACTCCCCCCATGTCCTTAAAGGCCCTTTGTAGGGCAAGGCAGCTTATGGTGAACCAGGGGCCACCTGCAGAAGCCGGCGTGTGGGGTGGGGAGGGCAGGAAATATCAAGGGGAGCAGACTGGAGCTGAAGGCCCAGAATAACAAGCTTGTAAGGGACCTTGGGGAGCTTCCAGTCCAGTGATGGAGAACCTATGGCACATGGCATATGACACAGGTGGCACACGGAGCCTTCTCTGTAGGCACGCGCACCATCGCACCAGCTCAGCTCCAACGCGCCTGCGTGTGCACCTCCCGCTGGCCAACTGGCCTTCGGGTCTCTGCTGTGCATGCGTGGGGGTGGGCACATGTGGGGGGTGTGCCTTGCATTCTGGGTAAGCAGGCACACACCGTTTGGGCACTTGGTAGCCAAAAGGTTCGCCATCACTGTTCTCGGCCAAGCCCCCGCTGAAGTAGGAGACATTATCCCATTCTGGACAAACGGCCGTCTTCTTGAAAACTTCCAGTGTTGGAGCACCCACAACTTCCAGAGGGAAGCCGTTCTACTGTTTCTTCTGTCAGGAAATTTCTCCTTAGTTCTAGATTCGGTCTCTCTTTGATCAGCTTCCCTCCATTGCTTCTTGTCTTGACCTCCCCCCTTCTTTGTGGCAGCTCCTCAAATATTGGACCCACTGCTACCCTGTCACCCCTAGTCCTTCCACAGTCACCTCCCCCCACGGTCCATCGAGTCCCCTTTGTGTTGCTCTTCTCTACACTCTTTCTAGTCTCAACATCTTTTTTGTATTGTGGTGACCAAAACTGGATGCACTATTCCAGGTGTGGCCTTTCCAGAGCAGTACCAACCCTTCACACAGACACTTCACGCCATTTTCACTCAACATGCTTTGTTGATGCAGCCTAGGACCGGGTTGGCTCCTTTGGCAGCTGCAGCACACCGCTGGCTCCTACTCAAGCGGTGACCCCCACAAGAGGCCCAGGTCCTCTTCAGTTGCTACCACTGTTGAGCCAAGTACCTCCTGTTCCAGGGCTGCCACTTGAGGCCCGGGGCCAGCCTGTGGGGGGATTAGATCTGGCCACCCTGGAAATAGCGAAAGGCCTACTGTGCCTCTGGCAGAGAAAGTGTGGCTCACCCAAGCTCCGTTTCCACTGGCAGAGGGTGCAGGAGGCCGTCGCAGCCAAAAATGGAGCTTGGGAGCCCATTTTCAGTAGCAGAGCATGGGGGCCATCAAGCGAGGTCATGCTGGCCACGCCCACCCCACCCTCCCAGAGTTCAAACACAACCCTGATGCGGCCCTCAGTGAAATTGAGTGAGGCACCCCCTCCTATTCCATCCCCCCTCCCGCCCCATGCCTTGGATTACGCTGCCTGCATGTGGGGCCCTCCTTTCCGCATCCCGGACGTGTGTGTTGCTGGAGAGGGCCCAAGGCTGAAGTCTGCAGAGATCCGTCTATCATCTAAAGCGCTGGCAATTCCCCCCAGCTTGGTGTCATCCCCAAGTTTGATGAATTTCCCTTCTATCCCCTCTTCTAAATCACTGATGGAAAATACCGAAGATTCCTGGGCCTAAGACAGACGGCACCCTCCCCCCTCCCTGGAGGTGCCCTTCCAGGGAGGCACTGCAGTGGAGGGCAGTTGCCTATCCACCTGGGGGTGATGCTGTCTGTCTATCACACCTTGTTCTGTCTTACCAAGAAAGGGGGGGGGGCGTTCCTTCTATTTTATCAAATGCCTCACTGAAGCCAGGATTTTGCACAGGGAAAGCTGTTCTCTCTCTCCTCCCTGCCAGAGAAGTAGAGCGGGAGAGGCAGCTGTCCCCGCTTGGATGCTGCCTTGGGCTCAGGTGGCTCTTCCGGGGTGCTGCGGCCGATTCTTCCTGCGGCTTCGGCGGTTTCCTTCCCAGCCATTTCTCCCTCCTCTGCGCCAGGCACAAGGAAGCGGCAGGGCAGCCCAGCTCCGCTCTCGGCCCACTGCAGCCCCCGGCCCAGCTCAGCCCGGGCCTCCGGGAAGCCTCCGCCAGCCCCGCTCACCCAGATCGATGGTCACGTCGCCCTCGGCCGCCTCCCAGGAGGGCTCCGTGCGCGGCGCGGGGGCAGTCGGGGGCAGGGAGTAGTTGTGCTCCGACTCCACGCGGCCCCAGCCAGGGAGGCTGCTGGCGGGAGACGGGCTCCGGTCCTCGGCGAGGCTGCTCTGGCCGGAGGGCTCGGCGGAGCTGTCCGACTCCTCCCCGAAGGGGCTCCAGAGGCACCGCAGCAGCTCCTCCAGCTCGTCCTCCTGCCCGCCCGGGACCTGCGGGGCGAGAGGCGGCAGGAGCAACCAGGGGCAGCCGAGGGCACCGCCCGCCCGCCCCGGCCCGGCCCGCCGCTCACCTGCGACTGCGGGAAGCCCCACGGCTCCGGCTGCGGCCCCAGCTCGTCCCCCAGGAAAAGCTCCTCCCGCAGGAGGAAGTCCAGCAGGTCCTGGTCGGCCATGGCGGCCGCTCCAACCCCGCGCGGACGGACCCCGGGCGGGATCCGCGGAAGGGAAGCTGGCAACCCAAGCGGCTGCCGCTCGCTGCTGCTCCGCCCCTTCCAACACGGCGGAGATGACGTCACGCCCGGGAAGTCTCTCGCTCTCGGTCCGTCTTTCTCTTGTCCCGCCTCTCTCGCGGCCGCTCACTGGCTGGCGCTGTGGTCACTCGAGGCTGGGAAAATCCCGCGGCTTCTGACGTCATGAAAATCCCGTGGCTTCTGACGTCATGGTCGCTTCCGGTAGCTCAGCCGGCCCTCGGCGGGACCGGCGCTTGGCTGGGTGCCTGAGGTCATGGGGTCTCGGAGATGCTCTAGTCCAGCCCGCCGCCCCTCGCGTGCATTGCCAAATGACAGCCCGAGCTAGGCTTGCCCCAGCCCCCGTTGAACCCCTGCCTGACCTCCGGAGGGAGTACATCGCAGTCCCAAAACCCTCCTTGCTTTTAATAGCTTTGCATGGTGGTGGTTTTTTGGAATAGAATAGGATTCTTTGCGGGGGCAAAGTGTGATTGGGGTTTGTCTCCGGTGGCTAAGTTCTCAGTGTACATATACAAGTAACAAGTGATAAATCATGACCATAATTATAAAATACAAACCTCATAAACCATAAGATTCAATACTCAGTGACAGGATACTAGAAGAAGCAATCAATATAAATCACAGTAGGATACTCAATAAAAACAATGTTTCCGTTGCTTGTGAACTGCCCAGGATAGAGATTCTCAGCCAGAATGGCCTTCAGATGCGGAGGCTTCCAGAAGTCCCCAGCAGACCTGAGGTTATGCTTTCCAAGGACCTGGGATAGGCAGATGTTGCTTGGTGGTGGTAAGGACATTATGATGATAAATGAGATGTAATGTGGCCCATGGATTGAATAAATAACTACCCTTTGGATGGCCCTGTGTCAGGGGCCTCTGCCTGTCACTGCTTGTCCTGCCTTCGGGCACTTTGGAGAATACAGCCACCCACACATGCACACACCCACAACACCCCCTCCCCCTCCCAGCTGGTTGGAGGGTTTAACCTTCAGCAAAGCACTTTCTCATTCTGATAGCAAGGGAAGGGAGAGAGAGTGGCTCAAAAGCTTTGCTCGTCCACAGAACTTGGTGAGGGAGGTCCAAAGCGAATGGCCGCAAGGATCAGCCCAGGCCCATCCTCTGGACTTGCAGGATCTTCTTCTCAGGAATGGCTTGCAGGGAGAGGGGAGGGAGGGTGCTTATTGCATTGGGGATAGTTACCATCCTAGAAGACAGAAATAGAATTCCATCAATCATGCTAGATCAGGGGTGTCAAACTCGCGTCGCCTCGCGTACCAGGACTTTTCCCTCCTTCACTACACCAGGCGTGGGCGTGGCCAGCATGGGCCGCAAGTCTGAGAGAGCCCTGTGCTGGAGTGTCAGGATGAGGCCAAATAATAACATTAATTTTTTTTATAAAGTTTTATTGTTTTTTAAGGCAAACATAGACAAACAAAACATAAAAACATCAAGCCATCTTCCATATATATACATACAGTGTGTCGATTGGTTTACAAATTGTTTTGTGCTTCCACTTTGTAGTTTTCAATTACAATTACACTGTATATAGTCTCATATTGTCAATCAAATATTCCTAAATATATTAATATCATTATTAATCAATCATTTGACTATACTATTATTCATTCATATTAAACAAGATAATCCATATTTTATTTAATTTGTTTTGTAACAGTTCATATTATCATCTCAGATCTATCCTACAATCATTTTGTAGATATAATAAAAAATACATTTTTATATATTCATTATGTTCTAAAAACCTACATATTTCATTACCATGTTTTATTGTCTAATCATCGATAGAATAGATCCCAAATTTTATATAATTGTTTATCATCTTGTTCTCTGATTTCAAATGTCAATCTACTCATTTCAGCACATTCCAATATTTTCTTAATAATTTCCTCCTGTGATGGTACTTTCTCATTTTTCCCGTTTTTGGCAAATACAATCCTAGCCACTGTTAATACATTTACAATCAAGTATTTCCATTCTTTACTATATATTTCAGGTAAAATTCCCAGTAAAAATATCTCTGGTTTCAAGTCTATATCCTTTTTGTCATTTTTTCCAACCATGTGTGAATTTTAATCCGATATTTTTTGGCATCTACACAAGTCCACCACATATGGTAATATGAGCCAGGTACTTGATGACATTTCCAACATTTTTCAGATTTATTCTTGAACATTCTTGCTATTCTTGTTGGGGGGAAATGCCACCTGTAAAACATCTTATACAAATTTTCTTTATACGCTGTTGACATTGTCATTTTATAATTCTGAGACCACAATTTTTGCCATTTCTCTAGATCAATCCCATATCCAAAATTTCCCCCCAAGCAATCATTGTTTCTTTAACTTGTTCTTCTTCTAGTTTAATTTCTAATAGATACCCATACAATTTTTAAATCACCTTTTCATCAGTACCTGTCAAAATCTTATCTAAATCAGTCAGTTTATCATAGAAACCTTCTGTTTTAGAATCTTTATCATACCTTGAATGTATTTGCGCATATGAAAACCAGTTCATCTTTATACCTTGTTCCTCTAGTTTTCGCATAGATTTAAGTTCACCCTTTTCATTCAATATTTCACCATATCTAACTGTTTGTTCCTTTTTGTATATTATAGGATAAGAAAAAGCTTCAATAGTCGATACCCAGACTGGAATTTTCAAATAACATTGCCTTTTAGTCTTCTCCCAGTTTAACCGCAGTAATAACATTAAATTTTAACAGAAAGACGTGCGAAGGTGTTCCCTTTGGGAAATGAATGCTTAATGTGGGATGGAGACCCCTGGCCTGGGCATGGTGCTTGTGAAAAAGGCCTGGGAAGCCCTTGGATTAGGAGGACAGCTGGGTCCATAATTTCCATCACTAGGCAATGCAGCCCTAACCCGTGATGGTGTCCATGTCCCCATCCTAACTCAGAGGCCTTGTGAGTCACTCAGAGGACCTCATGTGACAGAAGACCTGGGCAAGCAGGCTGACTGGCAGCTGGGGGAATGCCACAGGCAGGCGCTATAGAGCATGTGTGGGTGAGTGCGTGGCTGGCTGGCTGTATTCTGTAGCAGGGCTGCTTTGGGAGATAAAGGGACGAGTGCAACTTATGGGAGCGACTATTTACAAAGTCTGCAATACTATCACTACTAATCTTCTCATCTCTCCTTATCACCCATCCCCTCCCACTTGTGACTGTAGGACTGTAACTTTGTCGCTTGTATCCTTACGATTTATATGGACTGTTTCCTAGTATGATTTGATGGCTTATTGTACCCTATGACTATCATTAAGGGTGGTACCTGATGATTCTTGACTCTTGACGAATGTCTCTTTTCTTTTATGTACACCGAGAGCATTTGCACCAAGACAAATTCCTTGTGTGTCCAATCACACTGGGCCAATAAAGAATTCTATTCTATTCTATTGGTGTCCCTTTGCTGGCTTCCTCAGCAGGGAAGGTTGCAAATCACACGATCGATCGTGATCACTTGGTCGACTGTGGCTGGCTGGAGTGCCTGGATCGCAATTGTGTGACAATGGGGATATTGAAACAGCTATCCTTCCGAGGACCAATCACAAGCGCCCCTCCTTCAGCTCCACTGTAATTTCACATATCAATCAGTTATTTTAGGCTGTATCCACGGAAATGCTTCATTAATTGCAGCAAGCAATGCATCGTCTTCCATTTTTTGGCCAGAGCCCACTTCCACGACCAGGTCCAGTTGTGGCCATAGCATTTAAGAGAACTGGGAGTCAGTTCAAAGAAGGGTAACGAGGTTGAAACAAGGAACAGAAACTAGGGACTGAGCAGAAAAAGGGAAGGGAGGGCAGGATCCGAACAGAAGGACGGCCAAAGGGCCTCCTCCTCCTCCTCCTCTCTTTTGTCATTCTGCTTCTGCTCGGCGGATGTAAAGGCAGGCCCCCCACTGACCCACTGCTGGGGAGTCAGGAGAAAAGAGATGGGAGAGCTCCCATCCTCTGCTTTGGAGCATCAAGAAAAAAAAAAATCCTTTTTCCTGTGGTAAAACATGAAATTGGATGGAATAGGTACACACGAGCGGCCCAGTTACAGATTGCATGGGGCCTTAGTCACAGCCTCTGTTCACCTTCATCGCTTCAGATCAGTTTGTTTAGTTTGCAATGTACTATAAGATACAGTGTTAGAATAAGGTAGTTTTAAAGTAGAATATGGAGCAGATAAGCAGCGTACCAAGGTACTGCCCTTTTTATTGACAAATAGAATATGTATGAGGAACATTGGACTAAAAATAAAAAGAGTTAAAACTGAATCAAACACCTTAGACCAGGCTTGTCCAACCTGCGGCCCAAGGGCCGCATGCGGCCCAGGTCACCTTGTAATGCGGCCCAGTGCCCACCCCAACCTTCGTGCCAGAGCCAGCGAGGAGGAGGAGGAGAAGCAGGCGCGAGGCAGGGCGAGGCGAGCGCCAGGCCAAGCAGCAACAGAAAAAGCAGGCGCCGTCAGAGCGCCACCTCCTGCTGTTGCCACCACCGCCATCGCCGCCGCTTCTGCCCCCGCTGCCACTTCTGCCCCTGTCGTTGCTGCCACTTCTGCCCCCGCCGCCTCCGCTTCTGCCCCCGCCACCACTGCTGCTTCTGCCCCTGCCGCCACTGCCCCTGCCGCTGCTTCTGCCCCCGCCGCTGCTGCTGCTTCTGCCTTCCAGTCCTGCCTCATCCAGCCGGGCCATTTGCAGGAGGAGAGGTAGGGCGCGAGGCGGGCGAGCTTTTCCACCCCCGCAAAATTTGGCCGGAAAATAAACCATGATAAAAACCATGATAAAAACTGTGATAAAAAATAAATAATTAATAATAAATAATTAATAATAAAAACATCTCACTAACTTCATTTCCAAATAAATTTAATATGTTAACTATGTTTTCTATGGTTTTTTGGGATGATCAGGTATCGTTACTGTTATTTTATTTTATGTGCGGCCCAAACCAAATTTTCATCTTCTAATGTGGCCCAGGGAAGGTGAAAGGTTGGACACCCCTGCCTTAGACATTCTAACCGCTGGAAGCAAGGAAAACAGGTGAAATTTCTGATGAAAAGGGCAGAGTGCAAATCCAGGCCACTGCTGGATTTCCAAAGCCAACTCCATTCTGAGTTGACCATGGCAATCCAATGGGAACAATGAAGAAGAGGAAGGAGCAACAAGGGAGCCAACCCCACCCTCATCCTGAAGGCATTACCTGACAGGCTAACGAAAGTTCTGCAAGCAAACCCAGCTCCGAGAGCACCAAGGACCCCACGTTTGAAAGGCGCCTGTGCCACTGGAACATCAGATTAATCAGATACAAATAGTCCTCGACTTAAGACCATAATTGGGACTGGAATCTCAGTCACTGAATGAAGCCCTTGTTCAGCAAAATATCTCATGACTAGTTCAACAACCGCCATCCTAGCATTCCACTCATATGAGTCGTTAAGCAGGTAAAGGAAGAACTCGGAGCTGAAAATCCTGCTTGGGTTTTTGGCAGGAAGGATTTTCAGCCGCCAGCCCCCCTAGAGAGACACCTAGAGAACAGCTTGTGCCAAGTCTCTCGAGTCGTCCCCCTCCAAGGCATCATCCAAGGCACTCCCTACTCCATAGCTAGGAGCAGAAAATCTTCCCTTAGAGACACACGTGTGGCCTACACTGGACCTCTCCTACCTGCCTGTGGCACTCCATGCTCCAACTGCACTGCCTGTGTCAGTTCTGGGGCTGAAAATGCTGCTTGGGTTTTGGCTCTGTCTCCGGCCGAAGAGCTGCCTGCCTTTGGCTTTCTGCCATACACAGAGCTGAAATCTTTGGCAGGCAGCAGGAATGGTGCTGAAACCCTTCAACAGACGGCTCTTTCAGCTGATTCCCAGAGAAGGGACAGTAGCAGCTTGCAAACTTCGCTGCTGGCTTCCTCCTCGCATAATCGTGGGGCGCTTAGTAACTGCTCCTAAGAGTAAATAGGTGACCAACCATCCAGTCTAAGGATGTCTAATCAAGTCCAGTCCAGTCTAATCAAGGGATTGTGTGTGTGTACACACCATTTTGCGACAGTCCAAAGTGTTTACTGGTAATAAAGCATCCTTTCTGAGGCTGTCATTATTTTGAACTATCATTAAGCAAATGACCATGTCAATGACCATCTGGATCTCTTTCTGCGCTTTTGGAAATCTCTAAATGAATATGAATTGAGACTTCTGAAAATTCACTAATAAAACCTGATTCTTTTGCAAATTCCTCCAACTCTACCCTAACATTAAATCCACATTTAAATAGCATACCTTTAAAATTCAGTTAAAATTCAATTAACCAAGATGAAGGGAGCAAAATGCAGATGGGGAGGATCTGGTGGGATTAACTAAGATTCCATTCTCCCATTGGGACATGCGTCAGCCCAACCTCCTCCATGGGCTGCAATTCAGGGGTTGGCTGGCTGTGGACGTTGCTACAAAACCCTATGACTCCCGATCACGCAAGCTGCTGGCCTGGACATTGCTATGAAGCCCTGTGACTCAAGATCATTTAACTGCCGTGAGCCTGCAGGAGTAACTCGAGCGATGGCAGAAGAGCTGAGAGGGAAATCGCATAGGATCGACAGCCGGCACACTCCGGAGGAAGATAAACTGCTTACATCAAATCCTGTTGTGGCTGTTGTGCTTTCTTTGGGTCGTGTGACTGAACCTGACAACAGGTTCCTTGCATTATATTTCTTTATTCAATATCTATAGCTATCCAACTCAATCAGGTGATCCGGAACCTACACCATGAAGGTTTGCAACACACAAAGCGGCAACCAGTGCAGCTCGTAGGCGGTGCCACATGGGACACCCCAGAATTCCTTTCTGTTCCAGGTTCTTAGTGTAATTTTGTCTTTGCAGCTTCGGATTTTCTTTCCCTGCAGGCAGCACCAGCCACTTGACTAGAGCTTCTGGAGGTCTTAAGGGCGGCCCATGACAAACATCATTAGAGCACCCAAAGACCCTCAGCTCTTCTCTGGTAGCATGTCGAGTCAGCCGACCGGCAACATCATTGATGTCTTGCCTACCGGTGTTTTTTTCCAGGCTGCTTCCTCCGAGGCGGCACGGGTCGCCGTCTGTGCCAGGGCCGCCAAAGCAGCCTCGTTCTGTTGCTGCCGCCGGCTGCTTTGACGGGGCGGCCCCGGGAGACCCTGTCCTGGGCATCCTGCCCAGGGCCTTCGCCTGTTCCCCAAGGACAGACGCCGGCGCGGACTCCAAGCAGCACAGAAGCGGGGGGAGGGGGCGGAGAGAATGAGGCGCATTCCGACATTCTCCACTCGGGTAAAAGCAACACAAGGGCAAAACTCCCGAACTTCCGGAGCGCCGCTTTCCAACCTTGGCCAGTTTAACACGAGTGGACTTCAACTCCCAGAATTCCCTGGCTCGAAAGCGAACCTCCAGTCCGGCCAAGTTGGCCAAGGAATTCTGGGAGTTGAAGTACCGGGACCCTTTGGAGACCTGGTCCGAAAGGCCACCGCGCGGAGGAGGGTCCGGCCCACCACGGAGAAAACGGACGAGGCCCGTGGGGGCTCCGCTCTCCCGGGCCGCCCTCAACGGAAGAGGGCTCCGCCGCTTCGCTTCTCGCCTCGGCCCGACGGCGCACCCACGACGGCAAAGAGGCGTTTCGGGGGGTCTCTCCAAAACGGCGGCTGCGAGGGAGGAGTCCTCCCCCCCGACGGCCCCGGGCATGCGCGCTGGCGGGGAGCCGCCTCGCGGGCGGGGCGGGACCAGGCGGGAGTTGGGCCGGCCCTCCCGCCCTCGCTCACAGCCCAGCGCTCGCCGCCGCCGCCGCCGCCTCGCCCCGCAGGTAGGAAAACGCCGCCGCCGCCGCTCCCCCTCCCGGGAGGCCCAGCCAGCCACGCGCCCGGCAGGCGAGGTTGGGCGCCGCTCCAGCCCTCCCGCCCGCCGGCCGGGAAGAGCCCGGAGCCACAACGCGAGGGCCGAGGAGGGCCCGGGAGCCGCCGCTCCTCCGCGGGAAACCCGGCCCTTCCCGTCCGGCCCTGCGCGGGTGTACAGGACGGCCCGGAGAGTCTCGCCCTGGGGGGGTGGGGGCGGGCGGGCGGGCGTCTGGCGGCGGAAAAAGGCCCGGTGGGGACCCTGCGGGCTTCGCGCTCCGACTCTGCCTTCGCGCCCTTCCCTCGGCCGAGAGGGGAAGGTCCCGGGCGGGCCGCGGAGCCTTCGCTGCCCTCGGCCTTGGGGTGCCGTGCAGAGGAAGGCGCCCTCGCCCTCCGCCTCCCGGCCTTGGGCTCCCCGCCTGCCCCGTGCAGCCTCCGAGAGTTTCTGAGCCGGCAGCGCTTTACCCCGGGCCAGCCCCCCCCCAGCCGGGCCCCCCGCTCCCCTCTTGGCTGGACTCGGGCGCGGTGGGGGGAGGTCCCGCCGCTCCGAGCGGGGCCTCCGGAGAAGTCGGGCTTCGGGCGTAGGGAAAGCGGAAAGGAGGAACTGCTGGCTGCCCTCCCACCCTGCCGCAGCCCTCGGAGCCCCCTCCGCGGCGGCAGCAGCCCCACCCCCGGTCAGCCAGTCAGCCAGTCTACTTGGCGGGGGGGAGGGCGAACCTCGCCCGCTCCTTAAATTCCAGGCGGGTGAAAGGCGGAGTTTCAATATTGAACCGAATGTGGACAAAATAGTCCCTTTTATGGCGCTGTGCTGGGGGGGGGGGGCTGAGGGAGGGGCATTCCTCACTGGTGACGGGTCTTTGCATGAAGAGGTCTCGGTTCGGTTTCTGAAATGTTTTTTCCAATGGAAGGGAATCCGTAGCTGCCGGGGCTGAACGGCGGAGGCCCCCGGGTTCCCTGGAGTTTGGTTGCTTGCCAGCAGACCTTTCACGAATGCCTGCTAGCAACAAGGGAGTATCAAAGATGCACCTAAAAAAAGGTGCCGTGATAGGTTTCTAGCACCAATTGTGTCTTGTGCAAGGCATACTCCAGAATTAGCAGGCGAGTGTTTACAGGAAAAAATAAAACCACAAACAGCAGCCAAGGCTGCAGGCTTTGTCAGATGTTTTGGGCCGTTTTGATCAAGATGACTGGGATTATTTTTAACCTACTGAAAATGGAGCTGTGAAATTTGGAGTTTCTCTGCAGAAATCTACTTTGGTTTACTGCTTTGCTCTTTGGCGGCTGCCAAGTTGATTTCCACTTTCTATTTTTTTCTAAAGCTGCACTTCCTTAGTGGGGGCTCCTGGCTTGCTTTGTGAGAGACTGTGGGAAGCCCCCCACCCCCAAGTTCTATGGCCTCGGGCTTCTGGGTCTTGCTGGAGCGGAGCGCAGAGGCAGCAGCAGGCGTGCCCAAGGGGGTGCTTCTGGAGGTAGACCACCCGGAGGGCATTTTGCAGTGCTCTGCTTGAAAGGGCACTGCCAGGTGTCACTGGGCAGAGCTGGGCATCCCAGTTGTTTCTTGCAGTTGTAGAAGTGGGGGCTCCCCCCTCCCCCACAGAGTGTGGAGCCTTTGATTGCAACTGTAACATCTGCTTCGCTCAGGGATGCCTCGTGTGAGGCAAGTGCCCTTCCACCTTACCCCAGGAGACATCCAGGGCTGCTCCTACAACTTGGGTTAGAGCCCTTAAAAGCTGCAGAGGGGCAGGAAGTCCCACAAGCGTGCCACCAATCATGTCTGGGGCTCCAGAGGGACAGAGGGGTCATGTCCAAGGGGGGGGGTGCCCTTCGCATTCCTCATCGGACACAAGAGTATCCTAGGCCCCCTCTAGGTGGGGAGGGGGTTGTGTGCCATCCGCCAGTTCTTGGGGCTGTGGTCCATTCTGCCTCTGAATAGAGGCCCTGCGGCCTCCCCACCCCCCACTGCTGCTGCTGAGGGGGGCAGTGGGGGGGGGAGAAGTGGCCAGGCATTCCATATTTGGTAGCAATCGTTGTGGACTCTTTTGCCATGGGAGGAGGACGCTTCCCACTCAGTTCCTCCTCCTCCTGGCTGTCTCCACATCTGGGAGGGATGAGGCACAGCCAAGAGGGCCCTGTAGGGTTCAGGCTGGCTTGTCAGGCCTTCTGCAGCTGCCTTTGGCCATCCGACCTGAGGCTGGCACAGGAGAGCAGCCGCAGGCCCTTGGACAGCCTCTGTGGTGAAGGGGGAGCAGGCCTTCCAAACCGGGTGGGCACGTGGGCCGCCTCCCTCCGCTCCCTCTCCTGCTGGTTTCTGGTTCAGGGAGTGCGAGGCGAGGGGACGAGCCTCCCCGGTGGTGTTTGAAGGGGGGGCTTCCTCTCCCCCCTCTCTTTGGGGCACCTTGGAATGCCGGAAGGGGCGTCCCCTTGCCGGGGACATCTGGGGCTGCACAGCTGGTGCCCCCTGTGCGTCTGGCCCCTTTGCCCTTTCCTTGTGCCCAGAGCTCTGGCCTCAGTGGGCCTGTTGAGGCCGCCATGAGCTGGACGGGCAGGAAGTGGACCTGCGGGCAGCTGACCTGGAGGGGAGAGCCGGCCCTTCTGCCCTGTAGCGTCAGGGAGGCCGCCTAGCACTTCCAGAGGTTTGGGTCAGGGGCTCCCCTCCATATCTGCCGGGGTGTCAAAGGCTGCAGATGGGAAGACAGAGGAAGTAGGCCCAGCTCAGAAAGGGTGGGGCTGGGATGGACCCCACGCCCAGGGAGGTGGGGGGAAGCGGCGACTGACTTAGCCCAGAGCAGGCTCTCCTCTTCCCCACTTAGCAAGGAGGAGGGCAGGTGCTGTGTGGGGAAGGGAAGGAGGAGAGCCCTGCCTGGGTGTTTGGAGGCCTGTCAACTCTAGCCCAGGCCGCAGAAGAGCAGTGGAGGCTGGGTGGGGGAGCCGTTTCCTGTTGCATTTCTCATTTGCGAAGGGAGGGATGGGCCTGGCCCAGCGGGTGCTGTGGGTGGGTGGCTGCTCCTCCCTCCCTCCCTCCCTCCCTGCGTGGTGCTGATCCTTGAGACTTTGGGAAACTCTTAAAGAGCCTTCACCCTTTGAGGTGGAGTGACTCGGGTGGCTCTGCTGGCCTTGGGGTGCTCCCGGCACACGGGGTGGGGCTCTCGGAAGCCTTTGGCCGCAGCACCGCTGCCTTCGGGCTTGCTTTGGCTTTCCCCTTGCCCGCTGCATAGCCCTCTCAGCTGGGAGGGGCTTTATCTTTTGAAGCTTTCCAAAGGCTCTGCCTTTCCAGGGTGGGGAAGCCTGAGGTTAAAGGTGTCTGGTGGTCTTTGAGCAGGTGGGGAGGAGCGTTCAGTTCCCACAGGGCCGTCAGAAGTGGGTGCCCTTCCTGCCTCCAGGAGCCGAGTCGGTGCCACAAACTGAAATGCAGAGAAGGAAGGCAACCGGGCCAGGCTCCTCTCTTCCTCCTCCTCCTCCTCCTCCCCCCTTATTTGTTTTTGGGCTGTTCTATATTTCTGTAGAGACATTCAGCGTCCCAAATTATTTTCAAGCCATTCGATGTTAAGGCTCTGCTCCCCTGGATGTTCATGCACTGAGAATGGAAGGCTAAACCTGTAGTAAACACCTGGCAGCCGAGCCTGCAGATTTACAGGGAGTGGGGGGGGGCAGGATTCGGGCTGCGTTTTTTAGTTGAGAACTTCAAAGCAGTTAATAGGTTTATAAAAACCTTGAGAGCCAGTCCTAGAATCGAAATGGGGCCCTGCCTCGGCTGACCTGCCCTTCCCAGACTCTGGTCTAGTGTTGACTTGAGTCCATCCCTGCTCTACCCCATCACCCCCCAATCATCCTTGCACTGCTCCCTGGGACTCTGCTCTGCATGACACAATACACCCCTCCCCCGGGCCTGAGACTCCCCCATAGTTTTTTCAACTGGCGCTCCGGCCTGGTGCTGCCAGGGCTTGGCTCTGGTTGGTCCTGGGGTCCTATTGGGAGAGAGTCACCACATCTGCGCCCCAGTTCATACAGAGGTGAATTCTGAACGGTGCTGCCATCTTCCTTTGGGGCTTATCCAGGCTGGAAGGTTGGTAGCTCTTTTACTCCCATTCCTGATTTCTGTGGTTTGGTCCCTCGGTCCCTAAGAGGAAGGGGACCCACTCTGAGCCAAAGCGTGAGGAAAGAAGGGCCGGGGGTGGGGGGCTCAGCTCAGGGCTGTCAGGCATCTGCTGCACGCAGGTCCATTGGTGCTTTGGGAGGCCTCTGCATCATCAGGCCTCTCCAGGGGCTTGCCAGACGCTGCTTCACTGATTCTGACTGAGCCTGTGTGGCCCCCAAATACCCCCCCCATCACCTCCCCCTCCAACACATCTCCTGAAAAGGAAGGCCTGGCTCTCTGGCAACCAGGGGGGGCTGAAGCCCCGGGACTTCCTCGGGTTTGAACGCTGACCCCCAAAAGTTTGCAGCTGCCTTCATTTTGACAGGGTGTGTCGCTTCCGGGGTAGATGTATGGCCCCCCGTCCCCTCGCAACAGGGCTCCCTCTGGGAAAGGGCCGCTGGTACCTGTCTGGGCCCAGCATTTTTCTGGGGAAATGAGGGTGGGGAAGGGGGGCCGGGGTCGGCCTCTTACCCAGCCCATTTGGCAGGGAGTGGTGCCAACACAATTCTCTTGGTTTGGGCCAGACTTCCCCAATGCCTCCGTCCCCGAGTAGGAATTGACAGCTTCTGCTGCTGCTTGCTGAAGGAGTTGATCGCCTGCACTTCCCTTTTAAGATATTGGCTCACCAGCCTTGTGTGCACGCACACACGCATACACAGAGAGACACAGAGACGACGGGGCCAGGGGAGGCTTTGGGGGGCCCTCTAGGCCAGCTCTTCTTCGGCTCTTCAGCCCCCCTCTGTGGAGGCGGCTGGGGCTTCCTTCCGTTTCCTCCTGCTGCACTGTCGGCCTTAGTTCTAGGACGGGCAGAGTGGCGGCAGCAAAGAGACCCTTACCAGGTGTTGGGGAGGGTGGGGAAAACGCACGCAGGTGTGAGGACGGGTTGGGCAGGGGAGGGGCTTTGTGTTTGGGACTGAAGCTGGCAGGCTGGCCGGCCACGGAAGGGGCTGCCACCTCTGTGTTCAAGGAGCCAATCTTGTCGGCTCAGTAGGAAATGGGGAAAGGCGCGCGCGTGTGTTTTTTTTTGGGGGGGTTGTTAGTTTTTATGGTTTTAAATGTGGTTTTATATTCTGTAAGCCGCAGAATAGGGCAGCGAATAGGCGGCACCATAAACTCCATCAGTGTTGGGGTGTTGTGACCTCCCACCGCAGGAGGCCTCTTGTAGGACGCTGGAGCTCAGGAAAGGGGCCTGAGCTGGGGGAAAGCAGGGGAGACCCTGGGCAGATGGCCAGGTGCTTGGCCAGGAGGGCTGAGGGATGGGGGGCTCCCGTCTTTCAGCGGAGGGTCCGCTGGCAGCAGGCAGGAGGGTTGGGGGCTGTGAGGAAGGGGAAGCCTAACCAAAGCACAGCTGGGGAAGAGCTGCTTCTGGGAACCTTCCCCCAGCCCCCACGGCTGGCCGGCCCTGCTTCCTCTTTCAGAGGGGGGAGGGAGGGTGCTTGGGCAGAGGCCCGGCCCTCCCCCCTCCCCCCACAGGCCACAGAGCCTCTGGCATGCCTGGGGCTGAGCCAGCGGGGGTGGGCTCCCCTGGGAACAGGCATGTGGGGGGGGGACCATGCTGAGAATGCAGCCCTGGAATGTCTCCCTGGCAGGCGGCATGGGGGGGGGGACGGACGGACGCTGGGGGCGGAATCGCCGGCCTCCTGGGGAGGCAAAGGAGGACTCTGGGGCAGAGGCAGGAAGGCGCTCGCCAGCTGCTTCTTGGCTGGGGCCTCGGAACCGCCCAGTGGGCCTAGATGAAGACAGGGGGCCCAGAGCCCCTCCCCACCCTTGAGACCGTGGCCTTGCCCCCCGCATCTGGCCTTTCCCTCACAGGGTTGGCCTACAACGCTAACAAGATCCCCACCCACCCACCCGCCCAGCCAGCCCCATTCCAAGATGGGGCAGGTAGAGAGCCTGCTGGTTTCAGTCAGGGTCTCTGGTGGGGGGCAGCTCAGCGGGAAAGGCGGCAAAACCCACTGAGACCAACCAGGGCCCCTTTCAGCCTTCCTCCCAGGGGGTCCTTCCGGTGCTGCCAGGGTTCCTGGAGCCCTTTTTGGGGGTCATCTGTGACCGCAGAGTGACGGTTGGGGGACTTGTGACTTAGGAGGAGGGGGGACCCACCTCCAGCTCACAAGCATCCTGGGGTGCCTGGCTCTGCTCCCCCTTCCTCAAAATGCAGCGCTGGCTCAGCTTGAGTTGCCTGTCCTCACTTGGGGGGCAGAAAAGACCCCCATCCCTGCGCAGGCGCTCCCACGGCTCCTGGATGCTTTGGGGCGAGAGGTGGCAGGGCATCGAAATTCACCTGATTGGCGGGTGCCATTGAGGGGAGGGGCCTTGGGGAATGGGCGTGACCCGCCCAAGCAGAAAGGGGGGCTGGCTGAGAGAGAAAGTGCTGCAGCTTGGAGAGTCTCACCCTGTCCAGAAACTGAGGCAGGCGGGCTCCGCACCTGGGCCCCCCAAGGCCTCAAAGGACCGGGCAGGCAGCCGAACGAGCAGGATCAGGTACCCAGAGCCGTCCCAGGGGTGCGGGGTGGGCAGAGGAAGTGCTTGGTTGAAGAAGGGAGCAGAGCCCCTGCCTCCTCCCCGCCCTGCAAGGGACCCCACCTCCCTGCCAGGCTGCCTCTGGCAGTGGCCCAAGAGGCAGGAGCCTCCGAGATGCCGGGCTGGGCCCAGTGGGCACCCCTCGGAGCCGCCCTCGGGTCTTTGAGGTCAAGAAGGCCACTCCTCCCGGGGAAGGGCTGCCAGCCCCGCTGCCTGCCTGAGCTCTCGGAAAGCAGCGGGGCACGGCAGGAGGGTGTAGGGGACAGGGTGGGTCTCGGCACAGAGGGCTGCTAGCACCACTTGGTGTCCTGGCGTGGGCTGCCCTTCCAGTCGGAGGGGCTCTTTCCCTCCAGTCGAAGCCCATCCTCGGCTTTAAACCCAAGGTGGAGGACTCTCCCCTGCTCCCGCTGCCCCCGGGAGGCTGCTGTGCCCAGGAGGGTCCCCTGCAGCCCCCTCCCCTCAGGCTCCAGCTTCCCTCTGTGCTGGAGAAGGCGTTGGAGAAGCCTTCGGCTGTTGGGGGGGTGGGGGAGGCAACCATCGGGTGCCAGGCTGGGCCTTCTGGCTTCCCTCAGCGGTTTCCTCTCGCCGGCCATCTGGGCATAATCTGCCTTCTCCGGCCACCGGCCTTATCAGCTCAGCTCCACCAGGATGGCCTTCTTCCTGTGGCCATGATGTGGCACATCTTCGCCCTCGGGCGCCTCCTGGGCCACACCCCCTTCCTGCTGCCCTGCCCTGCCCCTGGCGCAAGCAGTGCCTTGGCGTGGGAGCTCCGCATTTCTCCATAGCGGTGGCAGTCATTCCAGTCATGGGGCAGCGGCCTTCTTGACCGCTGCCCCCCCCCAGCAGCTGTGCCGGGGGGGAGTCGGCACATAGCACAGAGAATGCCGGTTGGGCTTTCCTCACTGTTTGGCTCTGGGTCCATTCCGGAGGCAAAGGAGCCCACGTGGGATGCGCCATGGGGTTGGACAAGAAATTGCAGCCTCAATGCCCCCCCCCTCCCCATCTGCCCCTCCATCCCCTCTCCCCCCTGTGGGGAAGGGCGGGCTCTGGGTTCCACCCGGAAGAGCCACTGGACGCTGAAGGCCGAGCCACTCTGGGAACCTGACTGCTTGGGCCAGCCGTTGCCCATCTCCCCCTCGTGGCGCCCAGGAAGGGCTCCCCGCTCACCCCGCCCTTCTTCCACAGGTGAAGCAGGAGAGGGCCCATCTCAGGCGCCACCATGGTGGCCTTATCACTCAAGATAAGCATTGGCAATGTGGTGAAGACGATGCAGTTTGAGCCCTCCACCATGGTGTACGACGCCTGCCGCATCATCCGGGAACGGGTGCCGGAGGCGCAGATGGGGCAGCGTAAGTGGCCAGGCGGGCTGTCCTTGGAGAAGGAGGTGCCGAGGGGGAGCGGGGTGGGCTGCCAGCCAGGGAGAAGGGTCCCCGCTCCCACCTCGCCCCTTGCCCATGTCCCTGGGGGCATCGCTGGTGGCCCTCAAGCCCCCCTGGTCCAACCCTCTCCCTGCGGTTCTTTCTTCAGCCCACGACTTTGGCCTTTTCCTCTCGGATGAAGACCCCAAGAAGGGCATCTGGTTGGAGGCCGGGAAGGCCCTGGACTACTACATGCTCCGCAATGGGGTGAGTGCTTCCCTGCGGGGGGCTTTCTGATCAGCCGAGTGAGTTGGGGGAGGGGGAGGCCGGATGCCCGTGTCAGCCCCAGCAGTTAAGCGTAACGCCCCCCCCCCAATAGGCTGCTCTTGGCCAGGACAGACACGTGGCCTTTCCGCGAAATGCCCACTGAAATCCCTCTGGAAGGGCCTTGCTGCGAGCGCAGAGCTTCTCCCCGGGGCTGGCCAGCCTCGGCCCCCCCATCTCTTCTGGGGCTGTCGGAGTGGCCGGGAGACGGGGGGGCTCCCGCCTAGGGAGGGTCCTCTTGTTCGCTGCTGGAGGAGGAGGAAGAGGAGGAGAAGTCTGGGCCTTGAAGGATGCCTTCCCTCAGAGGCCAGCCAAGGACCTGACCTCTCTCTCTACACACCCCCACACACACAGCAGGAGGACCCCAAGAGCGGCTGCCTTCTTGGCTGCCTTAGGCTCGCTCCTTCCCGCCCCCTGGGTTGTCTGTCCCCCACCCCCACCCCTCAATTGTGGCCCTGGCATTTCTTGGCTCTCCCCCACCCCTAAACCTGGCTTCTCAGGACACCATGGAGTACAAGAAGAAGCAGCGGCCCCTGAAGATCCGCATGCTGGACGGGACGGTCAAGACGGTCATGGTGGATGACTCCAAGACGGTCACCGACATGCTCATGACCATTTGTGCCCGGATCGGTGAGCAGCCTGGGGGTGGCTGGGCTGATGGATGGGAGGGGGAGGGGAGGGGAGGGGAGGGGAGGCAGCCTCCGTTCTCTGGGCCCGCCCTCCACCCCACCCCACCCCGGACCAGGAGGGACAACGGAGCAAAGCCGGGGTGGGCTGCTGGGCAGCTGTGCCCATGGCCGGGGTGACCTTCGTCCCTGGCAAGGCTGCTTTGTGCCCCCAGGCATCACCAATTACGACGAGTACTCGCTGGTACGGGAGATCCTGGAGGAGAAGAAGGAGGAGCAGACGGGCACGCTCCGAAAGGACAAGACCCTCCTGCGCGACGAGAAGAAGATGGAGCGGCTGAAGCAGAAGCTCCACACGGACGATGAGTGTACGTGGGCCGGGCCGGGCGCTCGGCGAGGGGGGCGGGCGGGCGGGCGGGCAGGCGGAGGGGACCTCGGCGGCTCTCATCCTGCCCTGCCTCCTTGTGCAGTGAACTGGCTGGATCACGGACGCACTTTGCGCGAACAGGGCATTGATGACAACGAGACGCTGCTCCTCCGGCGGAAGTTCTTCTACTCTGACCAGAACGTGGATTCCCGCGACCCGGTGCAGCTCAACCTCCTCTACGTCCAGGTGGCTCTTGCTGCCCCGTTGCCGGGGCTTCTCCCTCCGCTTTGGCATCCGGCAGGGGTGCAGAGGAGGCTGCTGGGGGAGGAGGAGCGGCCCGGAGGCTCCCTGCTCACCTTGCTCCTCTGTCTCCAGGCCCGAGACGACATCCTGAACGGCTCCCACCCCGTCTCCTTCGACAAAGCCTGCGAGTTTGCCGGCTTCCAGTGCCAGATCCAGTTCGGTCCCCACAATGAGCAGAAGCACAAGGCCGGGTTTCTGGAGTGAGTCCTCCCTCCGCTTGGGCCCCAGTCCCGCTGGGTCCTTTCCCCAGTGGCCCCTCCGTCTGTCCCCTCGGCCGGGCCTTTGGCTCGGGGGGGCACTCCCTGACGGAGGCTCTCTTCCCCCCTGTGCAGCTTGAAGGATTTCCTGCCAAAGGAGTACGTCAAGCAGAAGGGGGAGCGGAAGATCTTCCTGGTGAGCCACTGGGGGGCTCTGGAAACCGGCCGTTGCGGGCCACGCCCCTTCTGCCCCACCCGCCTGCTTCCCAAGGGCCCCGGAGGCCTGGCCGGCCTGGGGGAGGAGGGTGCAGGGGGCTGGGAGAGCGATGAGGCAGGGAGGGGTCGGTCATTTGGGAGCCAGGGGGTGCAGCCACCTGCTTTCGCCCCACCCCCAGGCCCACAAGAACTGTGGCAGCATGAGTGAGATCGAGGCCAAGGTGCGGTACGTGAAGCTCGCCCGCTCGCTCAAGACCTACGGCGTCTCCTTCTTCTTGGTCAAGGTAAGCAGCGCTCCTTCCGGCCCCCTTTGGCCCCTGCCTGGGAGAGCCTGCTCCGGGGCTGGGGGGGAGGGGCTGGCTGGGGCCCTCCCGCTCCGAGCCGGAGGGGGGGCTGCACCCCATGGCCTGGGCACCTGCCTTGCAGGAGAAGATGAAGGGGAAGAACAAGCTGGTCCCCCGCCTGCTGGGCATCACCAAGGAGTGCGTCATGCGGGTGGACGAGAAGACCAAGGAGGTCATCCAGGAGTGGAACCTGACCAACATTAAGCGCTGGGCGGCCTCTCCCAAGAGCTTCACCCTGGTAAGGGAAAGGCCCGAGGACCGACGGGGGCCAGCCCCTCCCTCCCCCCTCCCAGGTCTGCAGGGCAAAGGCCCACCTGGAGGGGAGGGGCCACCCTGGAGCAGGCAGAGTCGGCCTGGGGCCCACAGCCACTTCCCAGGGACCTGCCTTCCGAAACAGCCTGGGCCCGACCGACACGCCCACCGCTGCCTCCCAGCCCAGGACGAGGGCGCCGCCTGGCGTCCATGTCTGCTTCCGTTCGGCCTCTGCCTGTGGCATCGTCTCCCCAGGGCTGCCGTTTCTGCCAGGTGGAAGGGGTGCCCGTGACCCACAGACGGGGGGCCCTGGGGGTGGGATCCATCATCTCCTCTACCCGCAAGGCCCCCTCTTCTGGGGCTGATCTGTTCTGGGCCGGCTGGCTGCAGCAGCTGCTGGGGACAGTGGGCAAGCCTTCCAAACCCACTGCCCCCCCCATCCCCCGAGACCTCCAAGGGGTCGGGGGTGGCCCTGGCGAAGCGGAATGGCGGAATCTGCTGACTGGGGGCACCGGCAGCTGAGCCTTTCAGTCCGGCTGCTCCTGCGCCTGGCAGCAAGAGGGGCTGGTTTTGGATGGCCCAGGAGTCGGGAAGGAGGCGGTCATGGGAGCAGCAAGACCGTCAGCCGTGGCGTCTTGGGGGGCAGCAGCCCCAGCCGGAAGGCCCCCTCCGGACACTGCCTTCGCTTCGGGGTTGCAGGACTTTGGGGACTACCAGGACGGCTATTACTCTGTGCAGACCACCGAAGGGGAGCAGATTGCCCAGCTCATCGCGGGTTACATTGACATCATCTTGAAGAAGGTGGGTCTCGGGGGTCTCGGGGGTCTGGGCGGGGGCGTGACCAGGCCAAGAGCAAGGCTGGCTCCTGATCTGGATCAAGGGTGCCCGGAGCCATAGCCTCACTCCCTGACTTGGTCTGTGTGGCTTCGGCCGCCCTCTCGGGGCCTGGCCCAGGGGAGCCCGGGTGACCGCTGCCTCTGCCTTGCAGAAAAAGAGCAAGGACCACTTTGGCCTGGAGGGAGACGAGGAATCCACCATGCTGGAGGACTCCGTGTCCCCCAAGAAGTAAGGCCGGCTTCACTGGAGGGGGTCCGTTGGGGAGGGGCTGCACCTCACCCCCTGCCTGCCTCCTAGGTCGACCCTTCTGCAGCAGCAGTTCAACCAGCTGAACAAAGCCGAGCACAGCTCCGTGGCCCTCCCGGTCATCATCCGGCCAGGCGCCAGTGGGCCGGAGAACTTCCAGATGGGCACCATGCCCCAGGCCCAGCAGCAGATCACGAGTGGGCAGATGCACCGGGGGCACATGCCCCCTCTGGTAAGGCTCCCGGGCTCCCCCCGGCTCCCCTGCTGCCCTGACACGGGTCTCTTGGGGCTCCCGCTGCCCTCCGGGGCTGGGGGCCCCTTCCTGAAGGCCCCTCTGATTCTTGGGAAACGGGGGGGGGGCAGGCCCACATTGGCCCCGCTCACCCAGCCCCCCGGCTGCTGCTGCAGGGGGAGGGAGGACGGACGGACCGGGGGGTGCGGGCATTGGCTGACCCATCTTCCTTCTGCTCTGCCCTGCAGACCTCGGCTCAGCAGGCCCTCACGGGCACCCTCAACGCCAGCATGCAGGCCGTGAAGGCTGCGCAGTCCAGCCTGGATGACTTCGAGACCCTCCCGCCCCTGGGCCAAGATGCGGTGAGAGGGCCAGGAAGAGGGCGGCTGGGTTTCCCCCTGAAGAGGTCCCTCCTGGGCCCGGACCCCTCCGGTGACCCCTGCTTCTCCACCCTCCCACCCCCCGTAGGCCTCCAAGGCCTGGCGAAAGAACAAGATGGATGAGTCGAAGCACGAAATCCACTCCCAAGTCGACGCCATCACCGCAGGCACGGCTTCCGTGGTCAACCTGACTGCTGGCGACCCGGCAGAAACGGACTACACGGCCGTGGGCTGCGCCGTCACCACCATCTCCTCCAACCTGACCGAGATGTCCAAGGGGGTGAAGCTGCTGGCGGCACTCATGGAGGACGAGGGGGGAAACGGGCGGCAGCTCCTGCAGGCTGCGAAAAACCTGGCTGGGGCCGTCTCGGAGCTCTTGAAGACAGCCCAGCCGTCCAGCGCCGAGGTCAGCGGGGGAGGGAGTGGAGCGGGACCTGCTCCAAAGGGGGGAGCTGGCTTGGGACCCAGGAGCCAGTGGGAGCAGGAGGGGGCTGCGGTGGAATCTTTCTGGGGGGTCTTTGGGCCGATCCCGCCTTTGCACCCCAACCAACCTCACAGGGTTGTTGTGCAGTGAAGTGGGGTAGAGGGAAGGCCGTGACTGCTGCTTGGAGCTCCTGTGCAAAAGGAACAGAAAAGGATCCCAGCGGTGCCGTGGCAGTCCTGGTCCTGCCAGGATAAGCAGCGGGCGGGGGAGCATTGCCCGCCTTGAGGTCTAGAGTCCGTTTCCTGAGAACAGCCGTGCCGGCCAGGGGCTCCCGGGTTGGCCTTGGAGCGTTCCTGGTGGGGCTTTCGTCTCAGGGTGCCCTGACTCCTGCAGCAGCTGCTTTCCCCATCCTGGGGAAGAGGGTGGTTCTCGCCACCGACAGTCCGGAGGGGGCACGGTGGCAGCCTGCCCTTCTCGGGGCACACGGCCAGACCGAGGACCCGGCGCTGATGGGCCCCTGCTTTCCCCCTTCCAGCCACGGCAGAATCTGTTGCAGGCAGCTGGCGCGGTGGGACAGACCAGTGGAGAACTGCTGCAGGAGATTGGGGAGAGTGACACGGACCCCCTTTTCCAGGTGAGGGGTCTGCCGAGAGCACATGGGACCGGCTCAGGAATGGCTGAGTGACGTCCAGGGGGCTGCAGCGAACTCTCGGGGAGGAATGACCGGGAGAAAAGTCAGCGGGGCTGCGGGGCGGCAGCGGGCCCTTCCCACCCCACAGAGGAGGCCAAGACCACCAGGGCCCGGGGTCACAGGCTAATGAGGTTGCTCCAGCCCAGCAAGACTCCCTGGGCTCCGGGCATCTGCTGGGAGGGCCTGAAACTCAGGTTCCTGCCCTGAGTCGGGGTGGGGAGTCAGTGGCCCCTCATGGCCTGGAAGGTGGCTCCCCAACGGGCAGCCGAGGCCTCTCTCTCAGGCGGTGGATGTTCACATACAGATTGTGGAGAGCCGGCGCCTCCGGACCCTGCCCGCCCCCGATGCCAAGACGGTAAAAGGGCCCGAGCTGGTCCGTGGCTGTGCTCCTTGCGGAGCCCCTGCTCTTGCCACAATCGGTGTGCTTGCCCGGGGGTGGTTCCTGCACAGCTTCCTCTCTGGCCGCTGCCAATCCCCACTCTCCAGTTCAAAAGCCTCTCAGAAAGCGACCGCAAGGCCTGCGGCCGGGAGACACAGGTCCCCCCGGCGTGCTCCCTGCACGGACCAGACCTCTTCCTCAGGGGAGGCCTGCAGCCTCTGGACCCCCGGTGGCACAGGCTCCCTTCTCGGTGTGGGGAGTTTCAGCTGGGCGGGCAAGGGGGGCTGGCTGTGGCTGCCTGGGCTTGGTGGTGGGCTTGGTGTGCGGCACTCTGCGCCTGAGGTGACTTGCTCTGGTGGTGAAGGTTCCCGGTTGGGCCAGCTGGCGGCGGAAGCACGGCCACCTCCTCCAGGCAGGGGCCCTTGCGGTGGGGGGAGGAGGAGGCCCTGTGCTGGGCGTGCTTTGCCCGCTTCCTGGCTGTGGTCTGAGGTGGCCCTTCCTTCCCCAGGACGTGCTGATGCAGCTCGCCAAGGCGGTGGCCAGCGCGGCGGCCGCTTTGGTTCTGAAGGCCAAGAACGTGGCCCAGAAGACAGAGGACTCGGTGCTGCAGACCCAGGTGATCGCTGCGGCCACCCAGTGTGCCCTCTCCACCTCCCAGCTGGTGGCCTGCACCAAGGTGGGTCCTTCTTGCCTGGGACTTGGCTGGTCGGGACGGGACTCTCTCCCTTCTTGCCTGGGCCCGGAGGCCCGCTTCCTCCTGAGGGAGGCCGGCCCGTTGGCTCCTGCGCGCAGTTCCACGTGGGCCATGCCGGTTTCCCTCCTCCCGACCTGTGTCCCCTTCTTTGGCAGGTGGTCGCTCCCACCATCAGCTCCCCCGTCTGCCAGGAGCAGCTGGTTGAGGCGGGGAAGCTGGTGGCCAAGTCAGTGGAAGGCTGCGTGGAGGCCTCCCAGGCGGCCACCTCCGACGAGCAGCTGCTGAAACAGGTGGGGGTGGCCGCCACCGCCGTCACCCAGGCACTCAATGACCTGCTGGAGCACATCAAGCAGCACGCCACGGGTGGGCAGCCGGTCGGGCGCTACGACCAGGCCACCGACACCATCCTCAACGTCACCGAGAACATCTTCAGCTCCATGGGTGACGCTGGTGAGGAATGCCGCCCGGGAGGCTACCCCGTCCACAGAGCCCCAGGGTTGCCAGGCGATGCCAGCCAGAGCCGGCGGCTGGACGGCTAGGAGCATCGTGGCCCCCCCTCCTCACGGCCCCTCCTTGCTCCCTGCCCCCCAGGGGAAATGGTTCGTCAGGCTCGCATCCTGGCCCAGGCTACATCTGACCTGGTGAACGCCATCAAGGCTGATGCGGAGGGGGAGACTGACCTGGAAAACTCGCGGAAATTGCTGAGCGCCGCCAAGATCCTGGCAGATGCTACGGCCAAAATGGTGGAAGCGGCAAAGGTCTGGCCCTGAGATGCACAGAGTGGTTGGAGCGTCGAGGGTGGCGGTGCCTGTTCGGCTCTATGGCCACAGCCGGGCAATGCAGAGAGTGGCCCTCTCCCCTTGGCAAGCAGTGCCAGGCAGAAGCACGCTCTGCCCCCTGGCAGGCAGCCTGCAGGCGAGTGGGTCCTGCCAGGGCCCATCCTTGGGGGTGGCTGTTTATGAGAGCCGCCCCTTCCGGGTGGAGCAGACGAATTAGGGGGCGGGCATGCTCCTGACGGGCCTCCGTCCTTCCTGCCAGGGGGCTGCGGCCCACCCGGACAGTGAGGAGCAGCAGCAGCGGCTGCGGGAGGCGGCGGAGGGGCTTCGCATGGCCACCAATGCGGCAGCCCAGAATGCCATCAAGAAGAAGCTGGTGCATCGGCTGGAGGTGGGTTTCGGGGAGGGGCAAGGGGTTGGCTAGCTCTTTCGGCCCGGGAGAGTGGGGGCCTCACCCTGATCTTCCCCTCCAGCACGCAGCCAAACAGGCCGCTGCAGCTGCCACGCAGATGATTGCAGCTGCCCAGCACAGTGCCGGGGGGAGCAAGAACCCTTCCGCCCAGCAGCAGCTCGTGCAGAGCTGTAAGGTAAGCTTACGGGCCCGGAGCCCCGTCCTCGAGGCCTCTGCAGTGAACTGGCTGGATCACGGACGGGGTGGGCCCGTCTTCACCGTCCTCCCCCAGGGAAGGGTCTCCACTGGGGGGGGGGAGGGAGGCGGCACTCGTCCAGCTCTCCCCTCGCTCTCCTGGACGCAGCCAGTGGCAGGGAAGCCCGGCTGCTCTGGGCGCAGAGGCCTTGGCGCACAGCCGCTTCTCCGTGTGGCTGGCCGAGCCGCGTGGGCAGCAGAGCCCCTTGGGGCTGCCTGCTCTTCTCTGCCTGGCCTGACCCAGGAGGAGGAGCTGGTCTGGCTGAGACGTCCTGGCAGGTGCCAAGATGAAAGGAGGGCGGGGGGGGGGCGAGGCACAGAGGCCGTCAGCCTCAGGAGCCCGAAGGAACCCCGGGGCCCCTTTCCCTGAGGCAGGGGGAGCGGGCAGAGGAAGGCTTGCAGCCGAGATGTCTGTCCCACTTCTCTCCTGGCAGGTGGTGGCTGATCAGATCCCGATGCTGGTGCAGGGAGTTCGGGGCAGCCAGTCCCAGCCGGACAGCCCCAGTGCCCAGCTGGCCCTCATTGCTGCCAGCCAGAACTTCCTGCAGGTGAGCAGGCGCTCTGGCCCGGTCAGGGGCTGCAGAGGGTTTACGGCACAAGCCTGGCCACAGCACGTGACCCCTACCCATCCGCTTTCCATTGTAGCCTGGTGGGAAGATGGTGGCTGCCGCCAAGGCTACGGTGCCCACCGTCTCGGATCAGGCCTCTGCCATGCAGCTCAGCCAGTGCGCTAAAAATCTGGCGGCAGCTCTTGCCGAACTCCGCACAGCAGCCCAGAAGGTCAGCCACGTCGCCTGCGGGGCTCTGGGTATCAGCCCCAGAGGTGGGGGCAGGAGCAGAGGGGAGGCGCCTCGCTCTGTCTGGGAGGCTCCTTGTGCCAGGCCTGGCCTCCCTTTTGTCAGGGAAACGGGGAAGCCCTGGCCTTGGCAGGGAGTCCCCGGGGTGTGTGTGTGTGAGTGACCAGGATGGGTTCCCCTGTCCCCTCCAGGCGCAGGAGGCCTGTGGCCCACTGGAGATCGACTCGGCCCTCAGCCTGGTGCAGAGCCTGGAGAGAGACTTGCAGGAGGCCAAGGCAGCTGCCCGGGAGGGCAAGCTGAAGCCCCTCCCAGGGGAGACGGTGCGTGGGGGCGGGTCAGGGGAGCTGTGGGGGGGCAAGTGGCCTCTGGGGGCTCCGGGCCCTTCCTGACAGGCTCTCCGTGCTGCAGATGGAGAAGTGTGCCCAGGACCTAGGCAATAGCACCAAGGCCGTCAGCTCCGCCATTGCTCACCTGCTGGGAGAGGTTGCCCAGGGCAACGAGAACTACACAGGTACCTGGTTCTGTAGGGGTTGTGGCAGCTGCGGCTCCAATTGTGGCTCTGTGTGCTTGTGGGTGGCCTGCCCTGTCCTTTGGCCAGGAAGTGGTCCTCCCCCACCTGGCATGAGAGGTCCTGGGGTCCACTGTGTCCTACAACTGCCCCGCTTCCCGTTGGGGTGCCCCAGCCCAGCCGGGTTTGCCTTTCTTGGGATGGGGGCGAGGCCCTTGTTCAGCTCCAGGCTCTGGAGGCAGGAAGAGGGCCGGGCAGGGAGGATACACCTCGGCTGCCCATCCCCAAGGACTGTCATGCCCCTCTCCCCTCAGGGATTGCAGCTCGGGACGCGGCCCAGGCGCTGCGCTCCCTCAGCCAGGCTGCCCGGGGCGTGGCTGCCAGCACAGAGGACCCTCAGGCCCAGGCAGCCACCCTGGACTGTGCCGGAGACGTCATGGACAAAGCCAGCAGCCTCATCCAGGAGGCCCGTAAGGCGGTGTCCAAGCCAGGGGATGCGGAGAGTCAGCAGCGCCTGGCCCAGGTGAGCCCAGGGGCCTGGCCGGGCCTGGTCTTGCTAAGGGCAGGAGCTGCTGCCTGGGGGTGGGTGGGTGGGGAGTTGCCTGGGGGGCAGGCCAAACACTCCGTGTCCTCTCTGCAGGTGGCCAAGGCCGTGTCCCAAGCCCTGAACCGTTGTGTCAACTGCCTGCCTGGTCAGCGGGACGTCGATGCTGCCATCCGCACCGTTGGCGAGGCCAGCAAGAGGCTGTTGGCTGACTCTGTGAGTGCGGGGGCTGCTTTAGCTCGGTGGCTGGGTGGGTGGATCGTCCCACCAGGGGGCTGGCCTGGGCCAGGGCGCCCTCTCTGGGCAGGCAAGCTGCTGAACTGTGCAGGGAGCCACCCTCGCTGCCCTGCCAAGGCTTCTCCCTGGGAGGGGCCCAGACGGAAACATGGCAACCAAACACGCCTCTCCCCCCCCCCAAAAAAAGGCCCCAGACTCCACGGATGCATTCGCTGTGCTTGGTCCGGCCTCAGTCTTTGAGCTGGGTGTTTCGGGAGCCGAAGGTCTTGGGGGGGCTTGCCAGGTGGCAGTTTGGCAGGGCCCCCATTCTCCTTCCTTGTCTTTACAAGGAGTCTTGGGGAGGGAACTAAAAGAACAGCCGTACTGGACTTAATTCTTACAAACAGAGAAGAGAGAGAGGGAATTGAAACCGCAGGAACCTTGGGTGAGAGTGACCCTGTCATGCTAGAATTTAACATAACGCAAACACAAGCAATAGAATATAATGATATCAGAGTCTTAGATTTTAAAAGAGCTGATTTTAATAAACTCAGAGAGAACTTGGGAAAGATTCCTTGGATGAGATCCTAAAGGAGAAAACAATTCAAGAATCTTGGGAAGCTCTGAAAAGTATGATCATAGAAGCCCAGACCAGCACAATACCACTGAGAAAGAAAAACAAGAAATCCAAGAAGAAGCCAGCATGGCTGCACAAAGATCTCTCTGGCAAATTGAAAGAAATAAAGGACAAATGCAAAAAAATGGAAAGAAGGACATACAACTAAGGCATAAATAACAAGAAGAAAATCAAGGAAACAGTCGGTCCACTAAAGAGAGAAGATGACAAGGAAGTAACAGGCAACAGAGAGAAAGCAGAACCGCTTAACTCATTCTTTGCATCCGTCTTCACACAAAAAGAAACTATAGCTCAACCCACCAAAAACAACTGTAAAAGACAGACTAAAAATAAAAGTTAAAATAAGCAAAAAAAATAGTAAGAGAACATGAATACAAATCACCGGGATCTGACAGATTACATCCCAGAGTTTTAAAGGAGCTGGCAGGGGTCATCTCAGAACCGCTGCACCACATCTTTCAAAAATCCTGGAGCACCAGGGAACAACCAGAGGACTGGAAAAGAACTGATGTGGTTCCCATCTTCAAAAAAGGGGAAAAAAACAGACCCAGGAAACTACAGACCAGTCAGCCTAACACCAATACCCGGGAAGGTACTGGCAAAGATAATAAAAAAACAGATCTACCAACATCTAGAAACTAGTAAAGTTATAGCTAGAAGCCAGCATGGGTTTGTTATAAACAGATCACGCCAAACCAATCTTATTTCATTCTTTGACCAAGTGACTAAATAGTAGACCAGCGAAATACTGTGGACATAGTATATTTGGATTTCAGCAAGGCATTCAACAAAGTAGACCACAACCTACTTCTTGGTAAACTAGACAACAGTGGGATAGACAGCATCAACGCCAGATGGATTTGTAACTGGCTGACCAACCGTACTCAATGAGTAGTCCTTAATGGGTCTAAGTCTACATGGAGGGAAGTAAGCAGTGGGGGTTCCATCTTAGGCCCAGGACTCTTCCATATCTTCCTAAGCGACTTAGATGAGGGAATAGAAGGGGAACTTAACACATATCCGGATGACGCTAAGCTGGCAGGAATAGCCAACACGCAAAGAGAGGCTCAAGACCCAGGTGGATCTTGGCACACTGGAACCCTGGGCCCTCTCTGACAAAATGAAATTCAATGTAGAGAAAAGTAAAGTCCTACACTTAGGCAAGAAAAACCAAAAGGACACATAAAGACCCGGTGAAACCAGGTTTAATAGCAATAACTGAGAGAGATCTTGGAGTCTTAGTGGACAGCCAGTTAAATATGAGCCAGCTGTGTGCAGCAGCAGCCCAAAAATCCTAAATTGCATTAACAGAAGGATACAATCAAGATCAAGTGAGGTACCAATACCGCATAAAGCCTTAGTAAGGCCACACCTAGAGTCCATGCATCCAGTTTTGGTCACCACTCTATAAAAAAGATGTCGAGTCTCTAGCAAAAGTGCAGAGAAGAGCAACCAGGATGATGAGGGGACTGGAGGCTAAAAGATATGAAGAATGGTTACAGGAACTGGGCCTGGCTAGTCTAGAGAAGAGAAGGACCTAACTCCCAGAATTGGCTGGGGAATTCTGGGACTTGGAAGTCCACAGCTCCCTGAGTGGGCGGGGGGGGCTGCCTGACTTCTTATTGAGCATTGTCCAAAGAGGCAGGGGTGCCCCAGGCCTCCCTCAGCTGAGAGACAGAGAGAGAGAGAGAGAGAGAGAGAGAGAGCAGCCAGGCTGGCATTGCCTGGTGAGACTCCCACGGGCACTGTGTTGGCTGCCTCCATCCCAGGTGATGCCTGGCTTTGCGGAGGACCAGCCCCACCTGTAGCTGAATCCATGGGTGTGTGTCCCCCCCCGGGGCTTCCCACTCAGGGTCACGCCACTGATTCCTCCTGTTCTGGCCCTGGTGGGACCCCTTCCTCCTCCTCCTCCTCCTTTGGGGAGGAGTTGGGCATCCATCCCAGAAGTGCCCATGGCTTCTTTGGGTTCCCTAGACTGGCTGCTGGACTTCCTGAGACACGGGGCCTTTTGGGGGCTGCCTGATCCACGGCCCCTCCGGCTCCCTCCCTTGCTTCTGTGTCCCCCGCTGCCTGACGGCCCTGCCCTCCCTTCCTGCCTGGCTCCAGGCTTTGGGGGAGTTGCGGCTGAGGGGTAGCAGCGAGGGGGGAGGGGAGGCAAAGCGCCCACCCACTAAGCAGGCCCTTGCCTCCGTGGGGTTGAGCGGCCTTCCTCTCCTTAGTCCATAAAGGGCCGTAAAGAACATAGAGCCTCGTGGGGCTGGAGGGGACCTCGGAGGCCTTCTAGTCCAGCCCCCTGCTCCAGGCAGGAGGCCTTACTCCGCCCTAAACTTCACAAAGACGAGTGGTTAGCAGCTGTCTGTCCCATCATGAGTTCAAGTGAGTTCAAAGCCGCAGCGGTGCTGATGAGAAACCTGGTTCTCCGAGTTGTGGCTGTCACAGGGGGGACCCCACAGCTAAGCCCACCGAAGGGGCTTGATAAGGCTTGCTGTGTCCTGGGCTCAAGTGGCCGTGCCTGTGGCCTTTGCTGACCGCTCCTGCCAAGCCCAATGGGCAATGGTGAAGCCAGCAGAGGAGGCCAGATGGACAGCTCCTGAGCCTGGGGGGGGGTAACAAGGTCCTGGGCAGCCGCTTGTCCGAAAGGGTAGAGGGCGTCGAACTCCAGGTGTCGCGTTACTGTCACGTGACCTATGGCGACGTTTTTCCTTTCACGGAGCCGGGGTGAGCGTGGCCTGCGTGTGACACATCGGGTCCAGGGGCTGCCAGTTTGACCCCCCTGGAAGAGGGCCGCCTGCTTCAGCTGGGGTTGAAGACCTCCAGGGGCCCTTCCAGCTCTCGACGGAGGGATGGGAGACAGGGAGCAGGGCTCCAATATTTGAGGGGCTGCCCCAGAGAGGAGGCGGGGGGGCGGGTTCAAGCTATTTTCCAAGGCACCGAAGGCCAGAGAAGGAGGAGGAATAAAGGACCGAAACGGATCAAGGGGAGATTCAGCCTGGAAACAAGGGGGAATTTCTGACAGGGAGAACGTTCAGCCAGGGGAAGGGAAGCGGCCTTCAGAAGTTGTGGGAGCTTCGTCCCTGGAGGCTCTCGAGAAGAGACTGGGCTGCCCTCGGTCAGAAATGGTGCAGGGTCTCCTGCTTGGGCATGGGGTGGGGAGGGGGGGTTGGACTAGATTGCCTGCAAGGTCCTTCCCAACTCTGTTGATCTGTTGAAAGATTAAGCAGCAGCCCCCAAGCTGTGGATTTGCAGCGGAAGGGGCTGCCCTGCCAGTCTTGGGGTTGGGTGGCCGCTGGCAGGATGGGCTGGAGGAGTCGGGGGGGTGGGGGTGGGGAGAGTGGATACTGTGACCGAGTCCTGAAGGGGAAGGAGCTGAGAAGGGCCCCCAGGGCCCCGAGCTTAGACCCCTCTTTCTTCTCCCAGTTTCCTCCTAGCGCCCAGAACTTCCAGGAGGCCCAGAGCCAGCTGAACCAGGCTGCAGCCGGCTTGAACCAGTCAGCCAATGAGCTGGTGCAGGCATCGCGGGGGACGCCCCAGGACCTGGCCAAGGCCTCCGGCAAGTTTGGCCAGGACTTCAATGAGTTCCTACAGGCCGGGGTGGAGATGGCTGGACAGTCCCAGGTAAGAGCTGCCTGGCTGGGCGGGGAAGCTCTCCAGCGAGCGCCCAGAAGGGGCACCTCCTCCACAGGGGTGTGGGTGTGAGTGCAGGCCCACCCTCGTGGGTGTGGGGAGGTACCAGCAGGACACTTGGGAGGGCGCAGCCCAGGTGGGATGCGAAGGAAGGCCTGGGCTGCTCCGGACGGTGGCCAGGGCAGGTTCCCAGGGGCTGCCGGGCAGAGGCCAGGGTGGCCCTGGCCAAGGAGCTGGGGTGCAGCATCAGGCCCCCTGTGACTGGCAGGCCGGGGAGGCCTCGGGGGCGGGGGGTTCAGAGCAGAGAGCTGGGTGGGGTGGGGCCAGACATGTTCTCTTTCCCGGCAAGGCAGTTCCGGTGCTGGGGAGGGGAGGGGAAAAAGCCATCGGTCCTTCTCCCTGGGGGGGGGGAGTCTGCTTGGGGGGCTGAGCAGGCCAGGCCAGAGTTTGGGTCTGGGGTGGGATTAGGGCCAGCCCGATCCCTCTTCGCTCTGGGCATCCCTGGAGGTCACAGGCGCTGACCAAGGCTCAGCTGCACTTGGGGACTAGGAGCTCAGGCCGCCCAGGCACCTCGGGCTCGGCACGGCCATCGTTGCCCCAAAGGGCTGGGAGGTCCCAGGGCAAAAGGGGACGGGGGCCCGGTGGGTTTGGCTGCTTGCTCTGGGAGCTGCCCCGGAGGATCTGGCCTGGGAGGGGGCGGCCCCTGTTCAGCCCAGGGGAGGGGGCCGGGCAGTGGGAGGGGCTGGCCAGGTGCGGTCCGAGGGCCTGATGACCCCCGTCTGTCTCCCCCCTGCAGTCCAAGGAGGCCCAGGGCCAGCTGGTGTCCAACCTGAAGGGCATCTCCCTCTCCTCCAGCAAGTTGCTCCTGGCAGCCAAAGCGCTCTCCGCAGACCCTGCAGCACCCAACCTCAAGAACCAGCTGGCGGCAGCTGCCCGGTACATGGCCCCTCCCCGCCGAGGGCTGCCCCTCGTGGGCAAGGCAGGAGGGGTGAGGGCAGGAGAGCCCAGGGCCGAGGGCAGGGCGGGCTTCATGGCAGCGCCTCTTCCTTCCTTCCTTCCTCCCCTCCCCCCAACCCTGGCAGGGCTGTGACGGACAGCATCAACCAGCTGATCACCATGTGCACCCAGCAGGCCCCGGGCCAGAAGGAGTGTGACAACGCTCTGCGGGAGCTGGAGGTGAGCCGGCCCCGCCCAGGGGAGGGCAGGTGCCCTGAGGCTGACTGGGGGGCGGGCAGGGCAGCCTGCCTGGGGCTCAGCTGACTCCTCCCCTCCAGACGGTGCGAGAACTTCTGGAGAACCCCAGCCAGGCCGTCAGCGACATGTCCTACTTCAACTGCCTGGACAGCGTCATGGAGAACTCCAAGGTGAGCGTCCCTGGAGGCCCTCAGGTCTCCCAGAGGCTCCGGGCGGCTGTCCAGACAGAGGGAAGGGCAGCTTCTGCTCCGGGGTGGGGTGTGTGTGCAGGGGGGGGGCCCTCTGGAACCTCTTCTCCCTCCCCTTTAAAAGCCGGCTCTCTCCGGATGGCAGGGGAAGCCGCTTCTTGCCGTCCCAGTGGCAGAAGCCCTCAGGACCCATAGTTCCCTGCACGCACAGGCACACGCGCACGCAGGCACACACCCAGGCACACTCGTGCCTCCCTGCCTTCTGTCTCCTGCAGGTGCTGGGCGAGGCCATGGCTGGCATCTCCCAGAATGCCAAGTACAGCAAGCTGCCAGAGTTTGGCGACTCCGTCAGCACAGCCTCCAAGGCCCTCTGCGGCTTCACAGAAGCGGCTGCCCAGGTGGGCTGCCCAGTCCCTCGCGAGACCGGGGCGGGGGTGATGCTCCCAACTGTGGAGCAGAGACGTTGCGGGGGGATGGGGGGCTGTCTTCCCTGCTCTTGGGACTCCCCCCTCCATGCTCTCTGTTGCAGGCGGCCTATTTGGTTGGCGTTTCTGACCCCAACAGCCAGGCCGGTCAGCAGGGCCTGGTGGACCCCACCCAGTTTGCCAGAGCCAACCAAGCCATCCAGATGGCCTGCCAGAACCTGATCGACCCGGCCTGCACGCAGTCCCAGGTAGTGGCCACCTGTGGCCGGGAGGGGAAGGGGGACGTTTCCAGGGAGAAATTTCTTAGCAATTAGAAAAATTAATCAGGGCACCAACACGGTGTGTGTGTGTGTGTGTGTGTGTGTGTGTGTGTGTGTGTGTGTGTGTTTCAAGAAGATCCTGGGCAGGGCTGTCAAGCTCCACTGAGGGCCGCATCAGGGTTGCCTTTGACCTTGGAGGGCCAGGTGGGTGGGCTGGCATTTGTCACGGGCTCAAGGTGCCTATCCCCCCCCCTGCCCCCCCGTCCTTCTTTCTCTCCACGCTTCTTTACAAGAACCATTTTTCTATCTCTTCTACCAGATATTACATTTATTGCTTATTCTTCATGCTCTGCTAAGCTTTTTATTTCTAAGTTTATACCCCATTGTTTAATAGTAAACTGCTTTTCCAGGCAGAAAAGCTATTTAGACTACCATAATTTTATTATTCAATAGCATAAATAACACAATAATGCAAGATCTAACAGCAGAGGTAAATTTCCAGGTTAGTAAATAGAAATGGCTGCCAATTATAGATGGTTGCTTGTAGATTAAATGGATCTACGGTATGTAAAAGCAGGCATTAAACTGTGGTATGAACATAGGACGTGCCTTGTTTTCCGTCCAGGTCAGGCACTTACTAGAGGTAACCCAGCCCAAGCCAGTCCTCCTGCAGCACTCGGCCAGCCGGCTGAGAAAAGGGTGCAGGGGCCCCTCCAGAGTGCTGCTGGGGGCCATGCAGGCAGAAAACAGGCCTCGCGGGGAGCTCCCCGTTTTCGGCTGGCCGAGTGCTGCAGCAGAAGGAGATGGACTGTTTTGGCTGGCAGAGGCACCCCGAGCCAGATCTCAGCACCCCGAAGGCCAAATCTGGCCGATGGGCCTTCAGTTTGACACCCCTGGTAGAGGGACTCCTGCCTGAGCCGGGGGTTGGACTAGAAGACCTCCAAGGTCCCTTCCTGCTCTCTCATTCTGTTACACATTGGGCAGGGCCTTGAGCCAGGCAGTGGTGAAGGCAGCCCCTCTAGCCAGCAACACTCCTCACACGGAGGCCGCGGGCACACGGGGTGGGGGCCGATTCCCTGAGCCGCCTTGGGGCCTCCTTGCCTTCCGCAGGTCTTGTCGGCCGCGACCATTGTGGCCAAGCACACGTCTGCCCTGTGCAATACTTGCCGACTGGCCTCCTCCCGCACCGCCAACCCAGTGGCCAAGCGCCAGTTTGTCCAGTCCGCCAAGGAGGTAGCCAACAGCACAGCCAACCTCGTCAAGACCATCAAGGTAGCCCCCCACCCCGGATCCCCGGGGGATGGGAAAGGGATGTTCCTCAGAGAGCAACGAGAGCCCTGCGCTGGGGGGCCACGGAAGGCCAAGCCCCCCGGGGGAGAAGGCCCAGGGCTGGCAAACTGAGCAGCTACATTGGCGCTGCATGCTTAGGCCCTGTTCTCTGGGTCTGGCAATGGAGACGGGCTCCAAGAGCAGGTTTTAGGTGCTTTGCCACGTCATCCTGCAACGGCCGGGGGTGGGGGTGGGGGGTGGCTGCTGTGGGGGTGCGCTGCAGGCTGTCCCTCCTCCGGCTTGGCTGTGTGGCTGCCTTCCGTGGGCCGGGAGTCCCTGTGGGGATGGAGAAGCGGCTGGTTCTGGGCTCCGGGAGCTTTTCCTTCAGGGCACGGAAAGTAAGGGCCCCACGGGGGTCTCCCCGCAGGCCTTGGATGGCGCTTTCACCCCAGAGAACCGCGAGCGCTGCCGCGAAGCCACAGCCCCGCTGATCGAAGCGGTGGAGAACCTGACCGCCTTCGCCTCCAATCCCGAGTTTGCCACCATCCCCGCCCAGATCAGCCCAGAGGTAGGCAGAGGTTGCCGGGGGAGGGAAGGGGGAAGGGTCTGCTCTGAGCAGCCCTTGGCCGGTCGCCCTGGGGTGACCCCCGTGCCGATTGCCTGTAGGGGCGCAGGGCCATGGAGCCCATCCTCTCCTCCGCCAAGACCATGTTGGAGAGCTCGGCTGGCCTCATCCAGACCGCTCGCTCGCTGGCCGTCAACCCAAGGGACCCTCCCAAGTGGTCGGTGCTGGCGGGCCATTCGCGTACCGTCTCCGACTCCATCAAGAAGCTGATCACCAACATGAGGTGGGCGCCCCCCCCCCCCCTGCCCGGCGTAGCTCCAGGTCTGGGAGGAGCCCTGGCCTCGGAGGCAGCGGGCAAGCGGATCCCCCTGGCCGTGGGGAGCTGCCGGCAAAGGATCGGAATCCCGATGCGTGGCTGCATCGGCCCAGGGGACGGGGGCGGGGGGGCTGCTGAGAGGCAGGGGCTCCTTCCCCAGCATCCTCATCGGCTCTGAGGAGGATAATTTGGGCCTTCCTTTCTAGCAGTTGCCTGGTTCATTAACTGCCCACGATTACGATGTGGCCGATTCTTGCATTGATCACCTTTGCAGGCCCGCCAAGAAAAAGCAGAAAAATGCTATTAAGCGCAGTCACGCTTTCGCTTAGGGACCACTTTGCTTCATGACTGTGTTGCCAGTCCCAGTTCTGGTCACTAAACAGAGAGGGAGGGAGGGAGGGAGAGAGCTGCCCATTCACACACCTGGGACATCTGGAAATCTCTGGAAAACCGACTCCCTCTGCCCTCCAGATTGTTGGCAGCATGTTGCCATCTCTGTGGCTGGCAGAACCAGGGAGGGAGAACAGATGAGGCAGCCGTGCGGGGGGGAGGAAGTAGGGAGGTGCCCAAGGGTGCACATCTGGTGCCCATTGCCGCCCGCAGGGACAAGGCCCCTGGCCAGAGGGAGTGCGACGAGGCCATTGAAACGCTGAACAGGTGCGTCCGCGACGTGGACCAGGCCTCCTTGGCAGCCATCAGCCAGCAGCTGGCGCCTCGCGAAGGCATCTCCCAGGAGGTGAGGAGGGGCTCCGCTCGTGCTGGGGGAGCAGCCAGGCGGTGGGCTTCTGGGGAGGGGCTGACCGCTAGTTCTCCAAGGTGCCTGGGGGGCTGCCCGTCTCCGGCAGTGCCGAAGAGGAAGGGGAGGCCGTGGCAGAGACTGCAGGCCCTCCAGCGCCAAGAGGGCCCTGCTCAGCTTCTGGGGGGGAGGAGAATGGTCCTCCCCCAACAGGTGCTCAGGACAGACTCCTTCCGCAGGCCCTGCACAACCAGATGCTCACAGCTGTTCAGGAGATCAGCAACCTCATTGAACCCGTGGCAGGAGCTGCTCGTGCTGAGGCCTCCCAGCTGGGCCACAAGGTGAGGCCTCCGCCGACAGGGCCAAGCGGGCAGGCTGCCCCGGGCGCTCCGTGGCCTGGGGTCTCCTCTGCCCCCCCCCTTGAGGCAGCTGGGGGGGAGGGGCTCCACTCCCACTACGGGGCTTTGAACCTCTGCAGCCCCTCCCACACCCGCTCACCCGCCTGCCCTGTGGGGGTTCGAGGCCCCCGTCTTGCTCTAGGCCAGAAGAGCCCACCTGGCTGCCTGCCCTGTGCCACCCTGGCTCCTTTGGCAGCAGATTCTTGGGGGCGCACGGTCCAAAAGCCGATCACGCACAGCCATTGTAGTCTTCCGGCCATGGTCTGTGGTCCAAACCCAGTCCGTCCTCCTCAGCGGACGAAGCCCCTCCTCTCCCTGCCCCGTGGGAGGCCGGAAACCATCCCGCAGGGAGACGGGTTTGAGGACAGGCGGCTGACACCCCCCCCACAGCCTTTCGGGTGCTTCGCTTGCCCTGCAGGCTGACCCCCAACACGTTGGTCTCCTTTGCCTTCCTGGAGGGCCAGCGGAAAGTCACCCAAGGAAAATGCAGCTGGTAGTCTGGTTTTTGAGTGGCAGCTACATAAGGCTGCGTTGAGCAGAACGTGGCCAGTGGCAGGGTTAGGGGGCCATGGCAGAAGAGCAGCTGAGGGGTCTCCATCCCTGGAGGCTTCTCAGAGGGAGAGGCTGGCCGCTTGTTCCGGGAATGCACCGGGGATGCTCCCCCGCCCACAGCCCTAAGACCTTCTGGGGAGGGGCTGGGCAGTTGAAGGGCAAAGCTGGAGACCCTGAGACTTGGGACTCCAGCCAGGAGGGCTTCAAGCAGTAAAAAAGCTGCTCTGGGCTTCCGTTGACCTCCCTGGGGGAAAGTCGGCTCCAGCAGGCAGGGACCGGCCACAGCCCTGGGGTGGCTTTCCGGGAACTGCGATCTTGGAGAGTGGGACGTGGCCCTCAATGCAGGGGGGTGGGGGGCCCTGGGGATGGCATGGCGTTCATCCTCGGGTGGGCGATGATGAGCCCAGGGCCGAGGCCCAGAAGGCTGCGGGAGGTCTGCCAATCTGGGGGCTGGATGCGACGGGGCCGCTCTGGAGCGCAGTGCGAGCCTCCCAGGCCCCCTGGCTGAGCCTTGGCTGGGGCTGCTGGCGATCCGGCTTGGGCAGCTGGGGATGACACCAGCGGGGCTCCCCTCGCCACCCAGCTCTGGAGGGGGGTGCCTTCGCTTGGTGAGAAAGACGGAAAGCCCCCGGGGCCCTGAAGAAGGCGGGGGAGGCTCAGGGGCGGGCTGGGCTGGAAGGTCCCCCTTGGCCCCACCCCTCTGGTCCTCAGGACTGGCCCCCTCGTTTGGCTTGGGGGGTGGAGCCTCGATTGCCCAACGCCCCTGCTGCTCCACCTCAGGGATACCCCTTCCCCTCCCCTCCTCCTCCTCCAGGTCTCCCAGCTGGCCCAGTACTTTGAGCCCCTGGTCATGGCGGCGGTGGGCGCGGCCTCCAAGATGCTGAATCACCAGCAGCAAATGACCCTTCTGGACCAGACCAAGACACTGGCGGAGTCCGGCCTGCAGATGCTCTACACGGCCAAGGAGGCCGGGGGGAACCCCAAGGTATCCGTGGGGCTGGCCCCGGAGGCGCGTGTGAGTGGGGAGGCTGTGGCCAGGGCCTGACGGGGGCCTCTCTCTGCAGCAGGCGGCCCACACGCAGGAGGCCCTGGAGGAGGCCGCGCAGATGATGAGGGAGGCGGTGGAAGACCTCACGGCCACCCTGAACGAGGCCGCCAGTGCCGCGGGGGTGGTAGGCGGCATGGTGGACTCTATCAGGCAGGCCATCAACCAGGTGAGTAGGGACACCAGGCTCCGGCCTCCCTTTGGCCCTGGGGGCCTCGCCAAACCCCAGGGGCTGTAGGGCAGCCCAGGGGGTTCGGGAGGAGCCAGACGCCCTTGGGAGCATTTGCTGCCCAGTCTCTTGGGGCGCTGAAATCACCCCCGGAAAGGGGCGGGGAGGGGGGCGCAGGCGTACGCTGAGAAGCAGGGCAGCAGCTCCTCTCCCGGGCTCTCTCCTTCCGTTGGGCAGCTGGACGAGGGTCCGATGGGAGAGCCCGAAGGCACCTTTGTGGACTACCAGACCACCATGGTGAAGACGGCCAAGGCCATCGCTGTGACGGTGCAGGAGATGGTGAGCTGATTGGATGACCTCTTGGGGAGGGGTGGGCTTTGGGCAGGAGGGCTGGCCTCCTTCCTGGCCCCCTTTCCTACCTCTTGTCTTACGCTGCCGCCACAGGTGACCAAATCCACCACCAACCCGGATGAACTTGGCACCTTGGCCAACCAGCTCACCACAGACTATGGGCACCTAGCCCTGCAGGCCAAGCCCGCTGCCCTCACGGCCGAGAATGAAGAGGTGAGGGAGGGGCCGAGAGTTGGGGCAGGGGAGCACCCAGAGGCTGTCGCAGAGACACCCTGGCAACGGAGAGCCCGCCAGGGGGGTCGGTTTCCTGGCAGCCAGTGAGGCCCTTCCTGGAATTCAATGCTCCCCTCCAGATTGGCGCCCACATTAAGAACAGAGTGCAGGAACTGGGCCACGGCTGTGCCGCTCTCGTCACCAATGCTGGAGCCCTCCAGTGCAGCCCCAGCGACGCCTACACCAAGAAGGAGTTGATCGAATGCGCCCGCAAGGTTTCGGAGAAGGTGACTGCAGCCGGGCCTGGGCCGGGAGCGAAAGAGTCCCCTCGTGCCCCCCAGCCTAGGTGCGTATGGGGATCCGACCCCAGAGCATAGCGAAGTGTCATCCTGCCTTTGCTCCCCTGCAGGTTTCACACGTGCTGGCCGCCCTCCAGGCTGGCAACCGGGGCACCCAGGCATGCATCACCGCAGCCAGTGCTGTGTCGGGCATCATCGCTGATCTCGACACCACCATCATGTTTGCCACCGCTGGAACCCTCCACCGGGAGAATGCGGAGACCTTCGCTGACCACAGGTCGTGGCTCCTGTGGGCTGGTGGGCGGGAGCTCCTGAGGCCACCGCCTCGGCCTCCAGCGGGCTCTGATGGGCTCTTTCCTCAGCAGGGAAGGGATCTTGAAGACAGCCAAAGCGCTGGTGGAAGACACCAAAGTGCTGGTGCAGAATGCCACTGCGAGCCAGGAGAAACTGGCCCAGGCTGCGCAGTCCTCGGTGACGACCATCACACGCCTGGCAGAGGTGGTGAAGCTGGGAGCTGCCAGTTTGGGCTCTGAGGACCCTGAGACTCAGGTCAGGACCGCGGCCGCAGGTGGCAGGTAGGCATGCCTGGGTGGGTCCCGGCTGCTCCGCCTCATCTTGCCCTCCTTTCTGTGCCCAGGTGGTCCTGATCAACGCAGTCAAGGACGTCGCTAAAGCCCTGGGAGACCTGATCAGTGCCACCAAAGCCGCCGCTGGCAAGTCTGGGGACGATCCTGCCGTATACCAGCTGAAGAACTGCGCGAAGGTCAGGGCAGAGATGGGTGCCGGCTGAGCGTAGGCCTGGTGGGGCCCTCCTGCTTGTGGGGGGGGGGGGCAGGCACCACACGAGGCAGGCAGGAGATGGCCGGCTGGTCCTTGAGCATCTCTCTGGCTGGTTGTCGGCAGGTGATGGTCACCAACGTCACGTCACTCTTGAAGACCGTCAAAGCTGTGGAGGACGAGGCCACAAAGGGGACACGGGCACTGGAGGCCACCATCGAGCACATTCGGCAGGAGCTGGCGGTGAGGGCTGGTCCCCCTGCTCCCCGTAACCCCTGGCTGACCACCCGCTCTCCCGGGCTGACTCCTCCTCCTCCTCCAGGTATTCTGCTCCCAGGTGCCCCCTGCCAAGACCTCTACGCCGGAAGACTTCATTCGCATGACAAAAGGCATCACCATGGCAACAGCCAAGGCGGTGGCAGCTGGCAACTCCTGCCGGCAGGAAGATGTGATAGCCACAGCCAACCTGAGCCGCCGTGCCATTGCTGACATGCTCCGCTCTTGCAAGGTGGGGTCATTTCTCGGGGGGAAGAGCAGGGTCAGCAGGGTGTTCGGAGAGGAAGAACGTCTCTGACCATGCACTCATTTGACAAGCAACCGGGGGAACGCAGGGGCACCCCTCCAGGGGTCTCGCAGCCCTCCTCTGGGCGCAGAGGGGGCTGGCGACCACCTGTCTGCCTCTCTCCTTCCAGGAAGCTGCGTGCCATCCAGACGTGGGCAGTGAGGTGCGGCACCGAGCGCTGCGCTTTGGCAAGGAGTGTGCGGGTGGCTACCTGGAGCTCCTGGAGCATGTCCTGGAGGTAGGTGCCTGTCCCTCCCCACGCCCGGCCCCCAGTGGCCCGCCCCTCCTCCTCCTCCTCCTCCTCCTCGGCCCAGCCTTTGAGTGTGCCCTGCAGGCCCTGCCTGCCTGGGGTGGGGCTGGGGAAAGGGCTGGGGTGCCCTCGGGTGACCGCCTTCCCCCTGCGTGGTGGGAGGGGGTGGGGCGCTGGCCTTTGTGTCAGGGCGGGGCAATTCCAACCGGCAGAAGCAGCCCCCCCCTGCAGGGAGGTTGGCCTACGCCTAGGTCCGTGTCCCTGGCTGGCCAGGCTGCCCAGGGGCAGGGGAAGCCCCGGGCCTGTGAGTTGTGGAAGCCCCCTGGGACAGGGGCCTCTGGCTGCTTGGACCCCCGGCTGGCTCTCCCAACCGTCCGGCCAAGCCCAGACCTTCCTCCCTTTCCTCTCCAGCCCTTCCCAGCTTCCCTGCTCCCTTCTACCTCCGCTGCCGCCTTCGCCCCTCCCAGGCAGCGGTGGGTCCGGTGGGGCCCGAGGGTGCCCAGCCTGACTCCTCCTTCCTCAGATCCTGCAGAAGCCCAGCCACGACCTGAAGCAGCAGCTGGCCGGCTACTCCAAGCGGGTGGCTGGCTCCGTCACAGAGCTCATCCAGGCGGCCGAAGCCATGAAAGGTAGGCAGGGATGCCGGAGGCTGTCCGCCCCCCCGCCCCTCCTCCTCCCCCTCCTCCTCGCAGGGCAAGGGGCCTCCAGCCAGACTGCCCGCTGTGCTCAGTCGGTTGAGTGGTGGGTCCACCCAGCAGGCTGCACTTGCACAAAGTAATGGGGGGGGGCCGCGGTGCGAAGGCCGTGGGGCTCCAGCTTAAGGAAAGGAGGGAGCTTCTCAGGGAGGGCAGCCCCCGTGGAAGGGGAGCCGGGGTTTCCCCCCTAATGCCGCTTGTCTCCTGCAGGGACGGAGTGGGTGGATCCTGAGGACCCCACGGTCATTGCCGAAAATGAGCTGTTGGGGGCAGCCGCTGCGATCGAGGCTGCAGCAAAGAAGCTGGAGCAGCTGAAGCCGCGAGCCAAGCCCAAGGTGCTCCCCTTCCCCAGCAGCACACGGGAGTCGCTGCCCGCTATGCTCTGCCCCTTCCATGCCACCCGGCGGGAGGAGGGGCGGGCGCGGCCCCACTTGCTGCACCGGAACTGCCGGCTCCAGGGAGAGCCTGGGCAGCCCCACACGGCAGGCCATGGCTTGCCCCCCTGGGAAGACGGGGCCCTGTGCCAGCCGGGCATCCTCCGCCCCAGGCAGAGCCAGGTTCCAGCACCCCGGGGGAGGGTGGAAGGCTTCCTCCGGCTCAGCCTGCGGCCTGGCTGCCCCTCGCTAACGGCCCCCTCCCTCCCCAGCAAGCAGATGAGAGCCTCAACTTCGAAGAGCAGATCCTGGAGGCAGCCAAGTCCATCGCTGCGGCCACCAGCGCTCTGGTGAAGGCAGCCTCTGCGGCCCAGAGGGAGCTGGTGGCCCAAGGCAAGGTGAGGGGGGGGAGGAGGAGGGGGGGCGCCTGAGCAGGACCCCTCAAGTCTGGCCTGGAGCTGAACACACCCCGTCTTGCCTCTCCCCCCGCCAGGTGGGCGCCATCCCAGCCAACGCCCTGGATGACGGACAGTGGTCTCAAGGCCTCATTTCAGCCGTGAGTGTGGAGGGGGGTGGCGGGAGGCTGTCCATTCGCTCGCTTAGAAGGGCCTCCTTTCGTTGCAGAGGGAGGCCTGTCTACTCTCTCCGGGTGGGCAGGGGAGCCCTTGGCTCGAACCAGGGACCCGCCCAGCTCCTCCCCACCCACCCTGTCAATCAGAGAAGGAGGGGGCTCCCTAGGCTACGGCAGAGGCTCCCAGGGCACTCGGGTCCAGGTGGGCCCTTTGTGGCGGTGCCCGCCGCAGCCTCCTCACCCCTTGATCGCCTCCCTCCTCCTCCTGCCAAGGCCCGGATGGTGGCTGCTGCCACCAACAACCTCTGTGAAGCTGCCAACGCGGCCGTCCAAGGCCATGCCAGCGAAGAGAAGCTCATCTCCTCGGCCAAGCAGGTGGCGGCCTCCACGGCGCAGCTACTGGTGGCGTGTAAGGTGAAGGCAGACCAGGACTCCGAGGCCATGAAGCGCCTGCAGGTGAGGAGGGCAGAGGAGGAGTTGAGAGAGGGTGCCCACCTTCCCCGTGGTCCCAGGGGCCACGTCGACCTCTCTTGGGTCCAATTCAGGCCCTGGTGGACTCCGTCAGGGCCGGGCCTCCGGCCAGCACACTGGCTCCAGAGCCCGGGCAGCCCTGCTGCTGGAGGCCCCAACAGTCCACCCCTCGCCAGCCCGACCGGCTCCTCCAGCAGAGGCAGCAATTGGCTGGAAGGTCCCCCGGAAGGATTGGGGCCCTGTGCACTGCCTCCCCCTCAGGGGTCTGCAGGCACAGGGTGACCGAGCCCACCTCAGTGGGTAACCCCCGCCCCTCCCGAATCCTCCAGGCGGCCGGCAATGCGGTCAAGAGGGCCTCGGACAACCTGGTGAAGGCGGCACAGAAGGCGGCGGCCTTCGAGGACGAGGAGAACGCGACGGTGGTGGTGAAGGAGCGGATGGTCGGGGGGATTGCGCAGGTCAGGGTCTCCCCAGGAGGGGCTGGAGGGGGGCCAGAGGGGCTTCTCCTGTGGTGACCGCTGCCCCTTCCTTCTCCTCAGATCATCGCTGCCCAGGAAGAGATGCTGCGCAAAGAGCGGGAACTGGAGGAGGCGCGCAAGAAGCTGGCCATGATCCGGCAGCAGCAGTATAAGTTCCTGCCCTCTGAGCTGCGGGACGAAGGGCAGAACTGAGCTGCTCCAAGCAAGGGCGGCCCTCCTCCTAGCCGGGCCCCGGGGCCCTTGCCGCCAGGCCCACTGCTTCTCCTGCGCAAGCCCCGAAGCCCCTTTGTGCGCTACTCTGGGCTGCCCCTCCCGGGAGCTTTCCCTGTGCCTTGGCTGCCTGCTCAGCCTGATTGTCTTGGGGGGCTGTGGAGCCCCCTTGGGGCTGTGCAATCGGTGGGGAGGATGGACCATGGGCTCTGCCCACCCCTCCTAGTCTCTGCCTCTGGGCATTCTGCCTTAAGGGTGGGCGCTGCTGGCCTCTGGCCAAAGGCTCTGCCCTCTGATTCCCAAGTGCCTGCCAGACCCCCACAGCCCTCCCACCTCGCTTGGCTGCCCCCACCCCCTGAGCCTCCTTCCCCTGTGGCGGGAGCCCCTCTCCTGCACAAGCCCCCAAGTGCAGCTGTGCTTGACCGCATCCGGGACCATTCGCCCACTGAGGCTTCTCACCTGTTTGTACTTTTGATACACCCCTAAGGCAGGGAACCCAGGCCTGGGAAGCGGGAGGGCGAGGGGTCTGCTTCCCAGCCCCTCGGGCTGTCTGGAAAGGCCTGGTCTGCAATAAACTGGTTCCTCTGCTGTCCCGCCTCTTTCTGCACCCTCCTTCGTGGCCCCAGCAGCTCCCGCCCTTGGGGACGGGGGGAACGGGGCTCCAGTGTGGGAGGAGGAGCGCACGTCCCCCGGCCTCAGCAGCCTTGCTAGCTCTTGGGAGAAGGGCAGCCTCAGGCCACGCCGAGCCATGCTGGCGGGTGTGGGCGTCTTCCCTCTCTCTCCCCCAGAGGAGTGTCCCACACCTGCTGGCCAGGGCTCCCAGGGACAGGCCCACACCTCCGCGGCAGCAGTCCCCAGAAGACTGGTCCTCTTGCTGGCTGGGATGACCCTTTCAGAGGGTCCCAAAGGAGCCCACCCTCGCCCGGCTGCCCTGGATGTCAGGGCTGCGCCAGGCTCCTGCCACCCTTCCCGCTGGGCGCCTGGGCACGGGTCTCTGCGCGCTGCTCCCAGCACCTTCCTGATCTGGCACAGGAAGAGGGGCAGGCCTGGGCTGGGCTGGTGGTGGTGGGGAGAGGCAGGAGGAGGAGCATGGCCAGCGCCCCCCCAGGAAGGGAGAGGAGGGGGCTTGCCGCACAGCCTGCTGCCTTCCCCTGGGCCTTGTGGGGTCTTTGATCCTCCCTGACTGGAGCCTTGGTGAGCGTTGCCCTCCTGGGTGCTCCCCTTCCCTTGGGAATGGCGCAATCCTACTTGGGGGGGGGGGGCAAAGGCAGAAATCCCGGCCCTGCTTGCGCAATGGCTCCTCAGCCCCCTCTTACTGAGGAATCCCCACCACCCCGGCCACTGGGGAGGGGGCAAGGCCTGTCCCAGAGGATGGTGGGGGCTGCAGGCTTTGCTCCCGTGGCTCCCCAGGTGGGTTGTGGGGCTTCCTGAGGGGGCAGGAGTTGGGGTTCTGAGGGTGGGCACTGCCCTGTGCCCCAAGATCAGGGATGGCAGCAGGAAAGGGGTCCTGCTGCTCGTGAAGGCTCCGGAGGAGGGTCCCCGACCTGATCCTCCGTCAGGTGGGCACGGTGCCCCTAAATCTGCCACCCGGAAGGAACTCTGCTGCCAGTCCCCCTGCAACCGGGGGGGACACACACACACATCCAGGTTTCAGGCGGGGGCTCAGCCTGCACTTTGCCCTTCCCTAACACGCCCCACCCACCCACCTTGGTTACTACAGTAGTTCCAGGATATGGAATCTGCCCACCATCTGCCGAAGAGCCCAGCGCCCTGAGCAGAGACAGGCCGTGCAAGGGCCACTAATCCCCGGCTGCCTGCCCAGAGCCAGAAATAGCCCACTGGGGTGACTTGATGGACAGGGATCAAGGAAGGCCTCCCTGATCCCCACCTGTTCCGCGCCCATCACGCCGGTGGGGTGAGCCAGCAGGCAGCCTGCCCCACAGCCTGGGGCTGCCCAGGGGAGGGAGGTGCTGTGCCTCCCTGCACCTGTTGAGTGAGCCATTCCTGGCCCGGGAATTTACGCAGCAGCTTGGCTGCAAAAGAGGGAGCCAGGCACCCTCTGGGCTCCTTCAGCCAGCAGCCGATCTTTTGCTCCCCACCCTGTCTAGAGTTTAGGCATAAACTCTAAAATGAGGGATCTGGCAGGAGTGTCGCAAGGCAGGGGCTGCTTTATTGTTCACTGCAGTTATCGCCCGTCAGACGCAAAAAGGGAACTTGAGAACGTAACCCCGAGGCGGTTCTGCATGGACCTCAGTGGCAAGTGCCTGGAAACCCTAAAGAAGCCCCCCCCCCTCCCCCCCGGCTCTCCCGCAGGTGTCCCAGGTGGACAGCTTGGAGGCTGCAGCACAACCTGAGATGGTGCGTGGAAAGCCACTGGCTGCCAGCCTGGGTTGCAATTTCACCTAATGGAACCTCACGTGTATAAATTGGAGGGTGTGGGGGGGGGGGCATAGAGCAAGTTTTCAAAAGGGTTTCTCCAAACAGGAAGAGTTTTTCAGATGCAATGCAGCAGAAAAAGGAGAATGAACGGGCCCCGTCCGGAAGTGGGATTCAGCAGGTTCTGACCAGTTCTGGAGAAACGGTGGCAGAAATTTTGAGTAGTTGGGAGAACCGGCCAATCCCGCCTCTGATTGGCCCTGCCAACCCCACCTCTTCTCCGCCTCCCATTGAGTCCCAGCTGATCAGCTGGGTCTCCTTTGGTTGCCCTGCACAGGAGAAGGGAACTGGAAAGCAGGTTAGAGGGGTGGGGAGGGAAGGGGGATTTTGCGGTATCGTTCCCCTGCTACGCCCACCAAGCTACGTCCACAGAACAGGTAGTAAAAAAAATTGAATCCCATCACTCTGCCCGCCCCGCCTTCTCTCTCTCTCTCTCTCTCTCTCTCTCTCTCTCTCTCTCTCTCACACACACACACACACACACACACACACACACACACCAGTTCCTGTATTACTGGTAGCAGTTCCAACCTAGCATCCCCTCCTATTGACGTGCAAGTCGGAGTCCTGGCACCTATATGAAATCTGGCTCCCTGGTGTTACCCCTGATCCCCTAATAAAGGAAGTCCTGGAGCCCATGGGAGGGAGAGGGGAGGGCTGGCTTCAGGGGCGAGCAGGACAACCCAGGAGCTGCTGTTCTTGGACCCAGAGAGTTTGCCCCGCACCCCCAGGCCCTACAGGGGTGCCCCATGCGATGCAAATGGCTGCCCAGAGTTTCTTGGGTGCAAAACTCCAGTGGCTGCTGCAGGATTAAGGAAATGCCTCCTCGGTCACCACATACAGCCCTCTGGCTCTCACCAAATCGGCTTCAATAGGGCTGCAGCAAGAGGTGTTTGCACACTTAGTGGCTGGCACATGAACTACAATGTTCTCAGTTGACTGGATGAGCAAGTTATTATCCATGCCTCGATTGCAACTCCTTGACCATCACTACTTCCTAGGTGGGAGTCTTCCTGAAAGGTATCACAAAATTGCAGTTGGTGGGAAAAGCCAGGCTGCTAACTCTGCATCAGCTGCCAGTCTCCTACTGGGCAGAACTGGTGTTGGCCTTCACTTCTGAAGAAGTCAGTCGCGCAGAAGCACCGTTATCTGAGGGACCACTGCTCCCACCAGGAATCTGCCCTTATTTTAACACCTGTCCAGTGATTGGCACTTTGGAAGATCAGTCTGTGTTTATTTCATCTGGTGTTGAAATAGCTGTTCTTCTCAGTTTATAGAGCCAGCCTATCACAACACTCCCCACCCCCCAAATCTGGGGTCCTCATTTTAGTGATCTTGGGGGTGCGGCCAAGTGAGGGAGCCTGAAGGTCCCAATCCACTTCTTAGAGCCCCAGGTATCCTCAAGAAACATTGCACTTTGTTATTAGCAATACTTTCTAGAACCCATTCACTTCACTTTCCAGATTATCTGACTCTAATTCAGTGATCAAACACCTGGATGTGTCATTGATTACGGAATCTTTTTTTACTCTCTCCTCTTTCGTTTATCTAACTTTCTTGATTTCTGTCTCTTGGCACGCTCATATTTATATAAAAGGTTCTCTTGCTTTCTATAAATTCCTTAAATAAATACCTCATCTCTCTCATTGCATTCTTATCCTCGGTTTCTTGGTGTTGCTTGTCTACATATAACAATTTGTTCCTGTTCATCCCTGAAATCCGAGGCTTAGTTGGGCAAATGTTTCTCTGGTTCCTTGACTGATGTGATCTCATCAAACATTCGCATGTCTGGCAGCTTTTTCCACCCATCCTTTTGTTTCAGAAAGGAGTATGAGATTGAGGGAGGGAAATAGCTCTCCCCTATATGGTTCCTCCCCCTTTTCTTTCCTTGTGGGTGGGTGGGTGGGTGCACAGGATGGTGGGATCCTTGGTTGCTCCAGGGCTATGGCAACAACCCTGTCCTTCCTGAGCAGCTGCTGCAAGGCAGAGCAGAGGGCCAGGATTCTAGGCTGAAGGGCTCTGCCGAGAAAAGATCAGAGACAGCAATAGCGCTTAGACTTATATACTACTTCACAATGCTTTACCGCCCTCTCTAAGCGGTTTACAGAGTCAGCCTGTTGCCCCCAACAATCTGGGTCCTCGGTTTACCCAAATCGGTCCTCAGACGGAAGGCTGAGTCAATCTTGAGCCTGGTGAGATTCAAACTGCCAAATTGCAGGCAGCCAGCAGGCAGCAGAAGTGGCCTGCAGTACAGCACTCCAAGCACTGCGCCACCGTGGCTGGGATGACTCCTCTACAGCTCTGTCATTGCGACTTCCCTCCCTCCCGTCTTCGGCCATTTTGCCTGGTTTGTCCTGCTGCCTGTCAGGATGTGTTTGTTTGCCTCATCCTCACTGAAAATCTGTAGGGATTCTCAGCCATCATCCAGGTCACGGTGGTCCCAAACGGGGTTTTTTTTCAGGAAGCAACTGGACTTCCTTGTTTTTTTTTATTTTGAAGACGTTTTGCTTCTCCTCCAAGAAGCTTCCATTCTGTCAGAGCTGAAAGAAAAAGGCAAGGAAGTCCAATTGCCTCCTGAAAGGGCACCTAACTCTAACCCTCTAATTACCTTACATATGAATGTTGTTGGTCTAATAGTGTTGCTTGCATTTGTTACTTTATGAGAGGGAGTTCATGACCTCAGTTGCAATAAGCTTCCACCTGTTCTTCTCAGGTAGGGGAACTCCCAATTCTGGACCACTCTGATGGGCATAACCCAGCTCTGAATTTCCTGGAATCGTTGGGCCCACAAGCCAAAGCTCCTCCATCTCGCAGGAATGCTGATGGGGTAATTTCTCCCATTAGCCTTGTGGAAATGTTAAAAAAGGAACAGGGAATCCCCTGAGGCACTCAAGGAAGACAGGGGATCCCTGCAGAACAGCTGGCCCCCACCCCCCAACCATTCCAACTCTTTGCAGGCAGCCCGGAAGGATCACATGGGATTGAAAGCCACCAAGAAGTCAAGGAGGACCAGAATCCCCACAAACGCAACTGATGTAATCCTGCTGCTGGATCCAAACCCTGATCTACCAGTAACTCCTGACTCCAGGGTTCCACATTCCATCTAGAACTCTTGACCGCTTTCTCCAGATCACTTCTAGAAAAGGAAGGTTGGAGACAGTTCTGAATTCCTCCAAAGCAGGTCAGATGAAGGATTCTGCAGGAGGGTGGACAGAAATGGTGGAAGCAACTTTTCACTCCAAGAAGCAGCACTGATCCAACCTCCTGCCACTTCATGGCAGGCCTTAACTATGAGGATCCTTCTGAGAAGCAGAAGAAGCATCTACTTTCTCAGGATTCATAGATTAAAAACGAGTCCAGATCACAGCATAAAGCAAGAGGCTTCTCTATTACCACTGTCCAGCTATAGCTCAGCTTCTCTAGAATACAAGTGATTTCGGGTGCAATTCTGAATTAAAAATTCAAATGTCATTTTACCCTGAGCAGCTTGACTCCAGATCTACGGTTGAGCCACAGAAGGTGAAGACTGATGGCACTAGTGCAAATGCAATTGTTTAAGATCGATAGCATCTCTCTATCTCAAGATGGCCTTATTCTGGACTGCTGAAGATGGGATGCAAAGTTCTTAAACTTAAAGTTGCTACTGTACATAAATCATCTGGCAGAACTCGGAAGGTGGCTCTGCAGCGGCAGACTTCACCCATGGCATAACACCATTCAGGCACATCACAAGCAGGTGAGGCTCTGGAGACATAGTAGGCCACAGGTGAGTCGCTCAGGATCAAGAAGAATGTGTGAGGCATTGGAATAAAAGTCAGAGGTCAGATTCTGCTTCAATACTCTGAGTGGTACAAGAAATTTGTCAGAAATGGTGTAGGGTCTCCTGCTTAGGTGGGGGGTTGGACTAGATGACCTACAAGGTCCCAACTCTGATTATCTGTAAAATGGAGTCCGTGTCCAGAGGAGCTGGCAAGGGGGCGGGGGCTTTTGGGGGATGCATTCAAGAGGAAGCTTAATGGCCAGGTTTTCTGGGGGCCTTCAACAGAACTGTGGTTGATCCCGGTGTTTGATTCCACTTCTAATTTTAGAAATCAAAGGTTTTAAGCTTTAACAAGGATATGCTAATTAATAAGCATAATTGAAAAGTATTTAAGACACACACATTTAGATTTAAAAGTAGTGAAAATACTTATTATATTAAATTTCAAAGAGAATATGCATTCCAATTAATTTGGGCAAATTTTTGTGAACTGGTTACAGAACAATGGGACCTTCCACTAAACTGTAATGTGGAGCTTTCCTACATTTTATTTTTTGTTTAGTTAATGTAACAAACAAACTTTTTCATTTTATTTTTTCTTTCATTTTAATTCATATTGTTAAGCATGAAGGCTGCATTTCTACCACACTCACACAAACCAAGATGAACCTGGAAATGAGGGATTATGGTTAAGTCAGCGCAGGAACCAGACCATCCTGGAATCCATCTCCTTGGAGAGAAGTTGGCTTCAAAGGCAGGGTGGGGCTGGCCAGGAAAGCCTCAGGGCCCAAGCCCAAACAAGAGGGAAGAAGGCAGCTACTGGTCAGGGGGCCTGGCCATGTGCCAGCCCACCTGCAGTGGTTCACGTGCCCGGCCTCAAAGACTCTGGTTGCATGTGGAGCTGTGGGAAGAGGGCATGGGATCCTGGTGGCTTTTCTGGGCCTCAGAGGACTTGGAACTATGGGTTGGGCTGGGGCAAAGCCAGTGCCCAGGCCCCCCCAAAGGGGCTCATCCATCTGGGGTTCCTTCTCCTCTGTGTGTGGCCGCCCAAGAGCTAGAACCGACACGTGGGGAGAGTGGACAGCCCTTGCAGTGAGGCAGAAGAAGAGAGACTTCAGGCTGCTGGTCCACCTGGAGGGCTTGTCCTGACTTCCTTCCTTATGACTCGGTTTCTAAAAGGCTCCAGTGCCCCTCATTGAGCTGGAGTCTGGGGGGAGGCCCTGGGACAGCCAATCAGCAACCCAACAGCTCTGCCAGAGCTGGAGAAGCCATTCTCCTCCAAGTGATCTGCCCAGTGCTCCTCCCCCGCCCCCCGCCCATGAGCCTAGGGAGTCACATAGCAAGGCAGCCAGATTGAGAGGCACTCTCTGACTCATGGGTGACCCACTCAGGGGTGAACCATAAGAAAGGGGCTGTGCTGGGCATGAGGTTTGGCTGTGCCACCCAACTAGGAATGAACTGGGGCCATTAGGGAACTACCACTGGGCCTGTGGTGCTGCCCATCCTTTCCTTGGAGAGGAGGAGCCCCCGCCCTCAACAGCTGTACTGCAAGGCCTGTGCAGCCTTGCGTGTGGGGAAAAAGGAGTGAGGGGCAGGAGAGACCCCCAACCTGCTCCTGTCTGGTCCCCACAGCTGGCCCTAGGCAGCCTACTGGCCTGCTCCTCTCTGGCACACCGAGACTCAGGCTGGCCTCACGCTTGCACCTGGCCATGGCCCAGGATTTGCCTGCCTTTTATTTATTTTTTATTTTATGTATTTAATTTTGTCAAGCGATTATAAGATAACAGGTATCAGTATAAACATAGTTATGAATACATGAAATGGATCCATATAAGAAAAATAAAAAGAAACAATAGAACAGGGACGGTAGGCACGTTGGTGCGCTTATGCACGCCCCCTATAGACCTCTTAGGAAAAGGGTGAGGTCAATAGTAGACAGTCCAAGGTTAAAGTTTTTGGGGTTTGGGGAAGAATCCACAGAGTCAGGTAGAGGATTCCAGACATTGACCACTCTGTTGCTGAAGTTGCATTTCCTGCAATCAAGTTTGGTGCGGTTTACCTTGAGTTTGTATCTATTGTTTGCTCTTCTGTTGTTATGGTTGAAGCTGAAGTATTCATTGACAGGTAGGACATTGCAATATATAATTTTATGTACTATACTTAGATCGGACCAAAGGCGGCGTAGTTCTAGGCTGTCTAGGTCTAGAGTTTCAAGTCTGGTGGCATAAGGTATTCTGCACTGAGTAGAGGAGTGGAGAACTCTTCTTGTGAAATATTTCTGGACTTTCTCAACTGTGTTAATATCAGATACGTAATGTGGGTTCCAGACTGATGAGCTGTATTCGAGTCTTGGTCTAGCAAATGTTTTGTATGCTCTGGTTAGTAGTGTGATATTACCAGAGAAAAAGCTATGTAGGATTAGGTTAACAACTCTTAATGCCTTTTTGGCTATGTAGTTACAGTGGGCTCGTGCACTTAGATCATTTGAGATGAATACTCCAAGGTCCTTGACAAAGTTTAGGTCATCAACAAGGTTTTGACTATTCAGCTTGTATTTTATTTTCTGATATATATATTTTTTGCCAATACGTAAGATTTTTTTTGCCAATACGTAAATTTGTTTCTTGAGATTAGAAGTTGCCATTTGTTTGACCATTCCGACACATAGTCGAGGTCTTTTTGAAGGGTAGCAGTATTGTCAGTTGTGTCTTGTCCCCATCAGGGTTGTGGCCCACCAGCAAAACCCTCCCATTATTCCAACTTCTGCCTTGCCTCTCCAGCCCTCTCTGGACTTGCAGAAGACCATAGCTGCCAGTTTCTACCCTTTGCCCCTGCCCCCTCCTCCCCGCCAACCCCCTTTTCCTAGCTGTTCCATTCTCTCATTCCCAACTCCCAGTCCGGGGAAGCCTGGCAGGTTTTTCCACAGAACCCTGCGACTTCTTTAGTCCTTGGTGTGTACTGCAAATGCAGGAAAGGAATTTATTCAGAAACCAGGTTACACATTATTAATATCGAAGTCTGCTTAGTGGAGGGAGATCCCTCCGACAGTCGATCCCCCTTCCCACAGATTCCCCCAATCTCAAAAGTCCTTGGACCCCCGTCTGCCTCCCTGGTTCTGGCGTAGCCCCCTGGCCCGATGAATAGCTAGGGGATTCGGGCAGGGGGCAACTGCAGCGCAGGCTAAGCGCTGGCCGAGGCGTCAGTGAAGCCGCCACGGGTAACCCTGCCTCCCGATTCTCGGTTCCGGTGCTTTTGCGCCGAGATGCAGCAGCGGGACACCGTGTCTTGGTCGCGCGACGTAGCGGGCCGCAGAGAAATCCGGCTCGGCGGGGCTTATGGAGCCTCCAGGCCGTCCTGACTGGGGGGTGGGGGTGGGGGTGGGGGAGCGGGAATGCCGAAGCGCTTACAGCCAAACGGGGAGAGACGCGCTGCCCCTTGGCGGCCTGCCTTTCTCTCCCCGCCCGCAGGCCGGTCTGAGTTTGCCAGCTTGTCCCTAAAAGGTGCTGCTTGGTCGGCGGGGGAGGGACCGGCCCCTCCCCAGCTTTTAGGCAGCGCCAGAGGTCCGGGGCGTCCAGCCAGCACCCGCCGCTCCCGGCTCCACTCGGCTCTCTCGCGTCTCCGCCGCCCGCCTTCTCCTCTTTCTCCAGCCGTCCGTTCCGTCGGTCTCCCAGCCGCCGCCGCCATGGAAGCCATCAAGAAAAAGATGCAGATGCTGAAGCTGGACAAGGAGAACGCGATAGACCGAGCCGAGCAGGCGGAGGGCGACAAGAAGCAGGCGGAGGACCGGTGCAAGCAGGTGACTCTCCCGCGAGAGAGGCCGGAGCCCTCTGGACACTCTGACCCAGGGCCCCCGGCTCCCCAAGCCCCATTAACCTTCCGGGTGCCCTTCGGAAAGGCGAGGGGCGGCCCTGGTCTCCCTCCTCCTCCGTCTCCTAAGGTGGCACGGGAGTCCCGAGGGGCCCTCCGTGGCTCTGAGTTCAGGGCGGCATCTGCCTCCCCGCTTCGCCACCCTCCCCCCCCGCCCCGCCTCTCCCCACAGCGGTGTCCCAGCCAAAGCATCTCCTGACTCCCGGCCTCCTCTCTCTTTCTTCCCCCGGCCCGCTCCCCACAGCTGGAGGAAGAGAAGCAGGGCCTGGAGAAAAAGCTGAAGGGAACCGAGGATGAAGTGGAAAAATACTCCGAAGCGGTCAAGGAAGCCCAGGAGAAGCTGGAGATGGCCGAGAAGAAGGCGGCCGACGTGAGTCGAGCGAAGGGCGGTGGGGCGGTGTCCAAGATCCGTGGGAGAGTGCTTTCGGGGTAAGGGTCGAGCCTGCGGGGCGGGGTTGGCCGGGGCGCACCGATGAGCAGCAGCAGCAGATGAGACGCGACGCCCCTGCAGGTATTCCGAGCGCTTTAAGCCTCGAGCAGCTGCTGCCTGTGGCGCCGGGGAGGGGCCTCGCGGCGGGTTCCGCACAGGGTAGATAGAAGTGACCGGTGCTTAAGCGAAGCATCGTCGGGCGCCGCGCCAGCCGCCCAAAAACCTGTCAAGGGCCTAGTTACGATTTCTGACCTCCCTTCGCTATTCTGGGCAGACCAGACCGGCTTTGACCCCTGCCGAAAAGGCACCGCAGGTGGCGCGGGCCGGGCGCGGGTAATGTTAACGCCCAGCCTTCGCGAAGGCACTCGGCACCCTATAAATAAACGCTCCTTTCCAAGTCGGGCCCGCGTCTGGGTGGAAACCAATCCGGGAAACTCAAGGAGCTGCTGCCACTTGGAGGACAGCCAGCGCACACTCCAGCGGTCAAATACCCCAGCGAGGAGCAGGACCCACGACTGGGAAGGCTGGCCCTGCCAGAAAGGAAAGCAGCCGGCGGCCCAGAGACACGGGGCCCTACTAAGAGAAGAGCAAGAGGAAGGCCCCTCCAGGCTTGCCAGTTCCCCAGAGCTCAGAGCTAAGGAAGCACGGGGGCCCAGGTCTGTCCTTGAACCCCCAGCCTTGGCTAGTGGATCAAATAATGCAGCCGAGATGGAAGGGCAAGGCAGGCCCCCACCCCCCCACCCCCCACGGCACAGAGAAGCTCCAGCTGCTGGAACAGAGCCGCCTCTTCACCAGGAGCAGCTTCTTCGCGGGGCCACCTCGGCCTTTCAGTGTGCAGGCTCTTCCAAGCTGCTGCCTGCTGGAGGAGCGGGGCTCTGCTGCTGAGGTGCGCAGAAGAATCCCTCCTCCCAATTATCAAGACCTGCCTGGAAACCAGGCCCCTCTGGCCCTGGGACCTGGCCCTTTCCCTACATGGAGCAACTGGAGCCCCAGCATCAGGGAACTGCTGCTGCCCCCTTGTCCCCAACCCAGAGCGCCCCCAGGACTCCTCTCCCCTCCCCCGGAGAACCCCCACACTTCCTGGAGCCGTGGAATTCAGCAGAAGCTGGAAGAAAAAGGGAGCACTGCCGCCCTCCTCTGGCCTGCCTCCTCCTCCTCTCCCTCTCGCCTTTGCTCATATTTGGTGATTCCCTGAGCCAGGGGAAGGAGGTGGGGCTGACGGGGAGGAGCAATGCCTTGGAAAGTCCAGCAGCTCCCTCTTTCATGGTGGCCCCATCGCCTCCTGCTGCACCCGGGGTTTCTCGGCGTCCTCCTTCCGTCCCTGTGCAGAACCCATTTCGCTCATCTTTCTGGATCCGTGTGGTGCTGCTGGAGTGTTCGGTTTAAGGGAATTGAAACTGAGCATTCAGACTCCTGTACTCTGGAGGTCTTAGGACAGTGTGGTCCAGTCACTTAGAGCAAGGATCAATCCAGTGGCAGGAGAACTGAATGGGAAGGGCTGCTGGGGTGGGTGGAAATTCCTAAAGCAAGCCATTCTGGCGAGGAGAAAAAGCAGAAAAAACTTAAAAAGCCAATGGGATTACACAAAATGTGTAATAAAGATCTGAAAACAAGCAACCCAAATGAAAAGAGACTCCGGTCACAAAAGAAGAGAACAGACAAGCAGTTTTGAATTGTTTGCTGGCATCAAGAAAGCAAAATCTCTGAAGAGTTTAGCAGAAGATGCTCATAAAAAGGGCTTTAGTTATATATCCAGAAATAAAAGGAGCCAGTCCTGCAGCTGCTCAAGGAAGAAAGCAACACACCAACAGGTAGCACTTTCCATCTCCTATTTCGGTACACTCTTCTCTGCCCCACCCCCCAAGTGTTTTCCATCAGACGTTTTGAGATGCACAAGGAATTAGTGGTGGATTAAGGCTTACTGGTGCCATAAGCACTGACAAATCTTGGTGCCCTCTCTTTGTACATACTGTACAAATGAAGCCAAGCTTAGGCTGCATAAAAGCTTTTGTGGTGCCCCATTTGGGCCTGGTACCCTAAGCACCAGGCCCAAAGGAGTTAATACACCATTGGCAGGAATGAAGCCTGAGACAAGAGAAATACCAGCCAGGTGGAGGAGAGCATCAAAGAGGCCAGGAGACACACAGATATCTGTGCCTTCAAACAAACGGGGGGGGACAACAATAAACAACAGGTGAAGCTTTCTGATGATATCTATGCCTTGGAAGGTCACAGAGCAGTTCATAAAAAGGCAGATCTAGAAGTATCCTGATGTGGTAATCAACATAAACCACCATGGATTTCTAAGAGAAACCTTGCCAGAGAAACTCTTGTCAGAGAAACTCTTATTCAATGTTTGATCATGTAACTTCCTTAATAGATCGTGAGAATGTACAGTCATAATACCAGCTGATTTCAGCAAAGCATTGGTGCACTGAAGTTCCTCACAATGCTTCTTCCGTCAAACTCCTTCGTAGTACTGTATGCCTTTGGAAGCCATGCCCCAAACTGGCCTTGGCTGGCCTGAAACCAGAGTTCCTGCCCTGTTTCACACCAGAGACAAGGCCTGAGATGAAGGGAATGTGCTGGCCTATCCAGGTCAATCCAATTCCACCCAGGAGCAAAGATTTGCTGAGTGGATGGTCAGGAAAGGCCATTTCCTGTAACTCTGGAGAAACAGAGATGTTTCAAATGGCAGGTGCCTTTATTTCCAAGCCTCATCCGAGAGACAGAGCTTGGAGCCGCCTTCTGTGGGTTGAGACAGCCACTGCCTGGGGTTCTCCCTGCTAGCCCCAATTCTCTGCCTGTCCACTCACCCGCCACTGTGCTGCAGCAGGATGGCAGCTTGGTTTGCTTCAGGACTGTAGATGAACTTACACCGCCTGGTCTCTGGCAGCAGAATCTCTGGCTTCATGGACTTCCTTCTTGACTTCCACCAGTGGGTTTTGCTCTCTGTGGGAAGCAGGGAGTGCAGATGAGGAGAGAAGGTCTTCACCTGCCCCTTTTTTCAGCTGGGGGGAGGTCCCGTTGGGATCGCAAGTCTGAGGACAACCCTGAGCCTGCCCTCCGCCCACCCCGGCTGAGAGCCAGGCTTTTTCCTTCAGCGAACTGGGCATGAAAAAGGATGGAAAGATAGCAGCTGATGGCATCAGTCAATACAAAAACTCCCACCTGCCAAGTCCAGGTATATTTGAAGAAAACCCCAAATCCTCTCTAGAGAGTCTGCTGGTTCTTCTAAGGCAGATGGCAACGTTAGACTCAGTGCCTTGGGTGGATATCTGGAGGCCCTGGAAGTCGAGAATGGGCTGCTTCGAGGGCGCTGGTCTAGCACCCCCCTTTGTCCAAGCAAAAAACACGGGAGGTGGATAATGCCAGTCTCCAGGTACGCCGCTAGGTGGCGTTGAACATGATTGGAAGGAATGGGAAAGTCCCGGAAGGCAGCCCAGGGCTCGGCCGAGGGGCAGCAGCGGGCTTTCTCTTCCCCTGCTGGGGCCCTCGAGAGGCCTCCCTAGCTTCGCCCTGCTCACCGCAGGGACCCCGGGGCGGAAACCCCAAGCGGAGGCCGCCGCTGTTCTTGAGCGGGCTCTTTAAGGCAGGGCCTGGCCGTGGGAGGGGGCGGCGGCACCAGCAGAGCGAAGGGCCGCCTCGTTCTCCACCCTCCGCGCTTCTTCCTGCTGGGCGGGCGGGCGGCAGAGGGAAGGAGGGCTAAGAGAGCGCGGCCCGAGAACCCCGCCAGCTGGCCGGTCGCTCAGTTCGCTCCGCGTTCTCGGCGGGTCCAGCGGGCCCTCCCTCCCTGCCCTGCCGCCCGCCCGCCCCGATTCTGGGACCATGGCCGGGGGCAGCTCCATTGAGGCAGTCAAAAAGAAGATCCAGACGCTGCAGCAAGTGGCGGACGAGGCCGAAGAGCGCGCCGAGCACCTGCAGCGGGAGGTGGACGCCGAGCGCCAAGCCAGAGAACGGGTGAGCGGCGAGCCCCGATGGGCATCGGGCGTCGAGCCCCCCACCCCACCCCCCGCCGGGCCCCGCTAGGGCTGCGCGCCGTTCCTCTTGTAAGCATGTGCAGAGGGCCGAGCAGCAGGCGGCGCTTTCGGGAGCAAGGGGGGGCTCCGGCTAGCCCTCCGCTTCGGATCGCCCTCCTGTCCTCCCGCGAGCGGCCGCGGCCCTGCGCAGGTACGCCGCCTCCTGTGTTCGGGCTGGCGCCGCTGCTCCTCCCCTTCTCCGTGGCTCGAGCGGAAGCGGGGAGGCAGCAGCGCCCGCAGCAGATGGCTTTCGGGAGCCCGCGCTGCTCTCCGCGGCCTCTGGATGGGCCGCTGGGGTGGCGGGAGAAGCAGCCCCCTAACCTCCCACCGAGCCAGGCCGCGGCCACCTGGAGAAGACCTGGGCGGGGAGCGGTCTGGCTGCTGCTAATTTCCCGTGGGGGTCGACAAGAGAGCGCTGGGCTGCCCGAGGACTTGTTTCCGCTTCCCACCTGGTCAGCTGAATGGGGGGGCGGCTTCTAGGAGAGATTGCCCCCCAAAGCAAAGGATTTAACGTGGGACAGGTTGTGCTGGTGAGGCCCCCGAGGTTTATCTCATATATAATGTGATATTATACTTATATTTATAGCATATTATATCATATCATGTTATATATTTGGAGCTCAGGATTGAAAGGGGGTGGTGGTCCTTGGTGTTGTCTGACCCTAGCTGTTTTCCTGCAGTTGCTCCATGAGTCAAACCAGGTAATTTCATCAGTGCTGGCGATGTTACCTGGTTACCTAGAGCATAGATAGTATTACCTATTTTGGATAATGAAAAATCTGCAAGAATATACAGCCAAGCTCAGAGAGCACCAAGGATGCCTCATATGGAGGAATAAAATGGCCTGGTGCGGCAGGACCCCCATTTTTTCTCCCCTTCCCACAAGAGGGGCTGCTGTCTTCACCGTGCAAAGGATTTCAGAGCTGCTGCTTTGAAGCTGTCTAGTTCGGTTTTGTCTGTGCAGTAACTGCTTTCTGGATCTTGTTGAATCCTCAGCTTCCTTCGCTGTGGAAACACCATGCGGGTAACAAGGGGACTGCCCTACCCCCCATGGCTGATCCAGACTGATTGTGGCTCTGCTCGGGTCCAGATGTGTGCATTTCCAAGCCCCGCGAACTGTTTGTGTTGCAGGGTGTGGAAGTGGAAGTTCTCCCCACTAGGCTCTGCTCTTTCGAGGCGGGTTGCCTTCAGCCCCCCCTTGATGGCTCAGCAGGGATGGGCTCAGGCTTCCCTAAAGCCACCTCAGGGCACCGGATGTCATGGGCAGCCCAGAAAGGAGAGCCCAGCCTCTGGGTGCAATGACCACACCCTGGAAGGAGAAGCCATGAATTGGGCTGGGCTGCTCGGACCTTTTGTCCTCCCCTCCTGCCCTGCGGCCTGGGTGCTCTGAGGCTCCTCTCCAGCCCAGGCCTGGTTACTTCATCCTGGGGTTGGATTGCGCCCCCCACCTTCCTCTCCAGCATGTTGTGTCATGCACCAGTTTCCTGCCAGAGCCCTGGGGAGAGGCTGCTTTTCTGACCCTCCCAATGGCCGAGTGGCTCCCCCCCACCAAGTTCTTGGGCCTCCCCCATGCCAGTGGCAGCTTGACCTGGCAGGATGCTCCTCCCTTGCCTGGAATGTGCAGAGTGGGGGGAGGCTGCCTTGCTCCTCCTCCTCCTCCTCGCAGAGCAAGCAGCCCACCTCCATTGGGCTGCGACTGCAATCAACAGGAAATCCTCCCCCCTCCCATTGTCCTCCTCCTCTGGGGAATTTGCTGCTGGGGGGGGGGGGCATTCCTCCCACTTTAGTCAGCACTGCCTAAAAGAAAGCAGCAGCGGCAGCAGGACTCCCTCCCCGCCTGTCCCACCCCTGCTGCTGCTGCTGCTGCTGCTTTACCCCTCCCCACCAGTCTTTGCAGGAGTTGAGTCAGCCTGCCAGGAAGGGCCTGTTGTTAGGGAGGGGACCTGGAGCCCCAGGCCGTGTATGGGAGCCCCCCCCCCCCAGTTCCTGTTCTAGCATAAAGTCTGGCTGCATCCAGAGGGTCTCAACGGGGGCGGGGGTGGGAGATCTTTTCCTTTTCCCCATCAGTGCTGCCGGAGTTGGCCGTGAGGCTGCTGTGCCCCAAACACTCGAGGTTCCTGGCTCCATTTTTATTCGTTTAGTGGGTTCATGGGTCACTTCCGGTTCCCAGCAGTCTCCAGGCCTGCCACGCCCAAGGCCCCACATTCCTCCTCCTCCTCCCCCTCCTCCTTTATGGAGCTCCTGCTGGCTTCTGGGGGCTGTACGCAGAGGCCACAAGGCCCCATGGGGCGGCAGCAGGTTCCCAGGCCCCACGGCAGGATGTAGGCTGAGGGGGGAGGGGTGGGGTGGAGTAGCAGGAAAGCCAGCCGCAGCTCTGCAGAGGGAGGCTGGGGAGCCCTGGAGAGGCTGCCCTCGGGGTGGGGGGCGGGGGGGCCTTGGTGGCCAGAGATGCCCCAGCACACCAGCCTCTGTGCCCAGCAGAAGCGCCCCTCTTTTGGCCTGCAGCCACGCACTGCCCTGCTCCCCCTCCCCCCATCGGCTACTCTGCCCTTGGGGCGGCTCTTTCCTTCTTCCTTCCAGGCCACCGCGGCCCCTTCCACCCCCTCAGCTGCAAAGAGAGGCTCCAATCCCTAGCCAAGCGGATTGGCTGAGGTGCTGGGTACATGCAGCTGTTGGGGGGGGGGGAGCTGCCACCCCCATTCCGTGGGAGGGGGATGTTCCCTGATGTTAGCAGGGATCTACGAAAGGCAAAGGGACTGCTGGGGGAATTGGGTCCCAGGCTCTTTAGATTTCCGGGCCAATAAGGCGCTGCCTATCGCCTGGGAGTGAATAAGTTCCTAGGGTGCTTCCCCCTGCACCCACCCACCCGTGAGCATCCCAGTCAGCAGCCTCGCGGCCATCTTCCTCCTGCTAATGAGTGGCTGCCCATTGCTGTCCTCAAATTGTGACCGTGCAATGCCGCTGTTCCATTTTCACAATTCCTTCTGACGCCCTCCCAAAAAGGGCTCCTGCCTGTCTTTCTCACTTTGAACTGAAGGGCAACCTTCACATCAGTTAAGTCGGTCAATAAAGGACAAGAACAATCTCAGAAATACGGAGGTCTGTTTCCTGTATTAAGTTGAAGCAGGATCAGACCCAGGAGTAGGCCCAGGGGACGACATTCACAGGAAGGGTAAAAGGGCTTTTATCGAGTGACTCTCATTATAATGGAGCCTTGCAGGCTGAGGAATACCTCCTCCCCCTTCCTGTGAATCAGGGGGGCCTCTGCCTGAGCCTCTTCTGAATATTACCGGTCTGCTGGGGCCCAAAGGCCTCTCACCGCCCCCTTGTTGCCCCATCGTTTTCCCGGAGGCCTACAGGAGGCTGGGGGCTTACAAAGTAGGGCCAGGAGGAGCGGAATCCCTCAGCACCTGAGGCTGCACCCAGGGCCTAGGTTCCATCCTGGACGTTTCTCTGAGGAAGGCAGAAAATGCGCTACTCAGGGGGGACCCTTGCCAGGCAGTCCCTGGAGATCAGTCGCCCTGGAGGGGCCTCGTTCCGGATGGCTCAGAGAGGGGGTGGTTCCTGGTATTCGTGGGAAGAATGACCCACCCACCCCGGGACGAAGGCTGGGGTCGGGTCCCCACCAGGATGTGTGTGTGTGTGGGGGGGGAGTGAATCTCCTGAAGTGGGAGGAGGCCCCTCTGGCTGAGGGCATGAGCCTTAAGCGGGTAGGTGGGTCTGGTCTCAAGGCCCTCGTTTCTTTGCAGGCCGAGTCAGATGTGGCATCTCTGAACCGCCGTATCCAGCTGGTGGAAGAGGAGCTGGACCGAGCGCAGGAGCGCCTGGCCACCGCGCTGCAGAAACTGGAGGAGACGGAGAAGATGGCTGACGAGAGCGAGAGGTGGGACTGGGGTTCACTGGGAGGCAGGCGAGGACCCTTCCTCGGATCAATCCAGAGGAAGCCCCGGGACGGCTGGGAAGGGCCGGAGGGTCCTTGCTGCTACTGGAGGCATAGGGAGGAGCGTAGCCCAAGAAATTTGCTCCCAGGAGACTATCCTCCCAAGATCCTATGAAGCGTGTCGGGCAGCCAGGGACCGCCAGCATTTGGGGTCTCGGGTAGCTGCTTCCGCGTCTTCCCACCCGATGCTGAGAGTCTCCCTTGGACCTTCTCTGCCGTGTGTTCCGAGGGTGCCCGCAGGGTCGTTTGGGAGGGGTCCATCTGACTGCCATCTTGGGGATTCTCCATATGCAGAAAATACAACCTGCAAATTGGAGTCTCCTGCAGGTGGCAGTGTTATGGAGCTTGCAGGAGAAAATCTTCCAGAGCACTTCGTTCTTAGTCACAGGGTCAAAAGAGCGAATCTTTAGGGTTCAGTAGAAGCACCTTTGCTGGAAGGTGTCGAGTCTCACGTTACACTTGCTGAGGCCCTCTGGGTCATCGGGCTCACGAAAGAGGCGAGCGAAGGGAGTTTTTCAGGAGAAGGCAGGCGTAATAGTCCAAGTCCCTCTCCAGCCGCACTCCGCCTGCCTAGCTGGCTGCAGAGAACTTGGTTGGGTTCCCTGAAGCTGAATCCGGGCCGTTTGAAGCCCTGAGCCTGGGAGCTGTTCCGGGAGGGGGAGGGGGGGAGGGGGAGGTCAAAGGCAAGGCAGGAGCTGTGGGGACTGCAGTCGCAGCCCAGGGACTCATAGCGCAGGGTTGGGCACTCCAGGGGCTGAGCAGAAACTAATGGGCAAGGCAGGGTGGGCTAGTGGGCGCAGGCCGGTTCTCCAGCTCAGCAGCGGCAGGAGGGCTTTCTTGACCGGAGCTTGTTTCCCCCAGAGGTATGAAGGTCATCGAAAACCGAGCCATGAAGGACGAGGAGAAGATGGAACTGCAGGAGATGCAGCTGAAGGAGGCCAAACACATCGCCGAAGAGGCAGACCGCAAATATGAGGAGGTGAGCCCTGGGGGCCCGGGCGGGGAGATGTCGGCCGTGGCGCTGGCTGCCTTTCGGGGGCAGGGGGGGCGTCCAGCCTGCCCATTTGATGAGGCTTTTTGCTTGCCAGGTGGCCCGTAAACTGGTGATCCTGGAGGGGGACCTGGAGCGCTCTGAGGAGAGGGCAGAGGTGGCCGAGAGGTGAGCACAGCTCCTTTGTCAGGGCGTGGAGTGGGAGTGAAGTGGCCCAACGGGCATGGGGCATCCGCCAGCTTCTCCCTTCCCCTGCGGTGTGTCTTCCTGTCTCGCAATCTGTCCGTTTCTCGGCTCCTGTTTGAGAAAGCACCCCAAGCCCCCCTGCAGGGAACGGATGGGCCAGAGCGGGCTGGGACCCAGGGCGGGGCCCTGGTGCACGAGTGGGAGGTGGCTCCTCCTGGGCTTCCCTGCATGGTGGTCCTTCCATCGTCTCTGGTCATGTCACGGTCCCTGCCTTAATGGGGCCCCTGACTCCGGATGGTCCTCGTCCAGCCCTGCGTCTCTAGGAAGGGGCAAGGCAAAGGGTGCCGGCAGGAGGGGCCGGCTGGCTTCTGTCCTGGCACAAACATCCTTTGTGCCCCTTGGATGGCTTCTCCACACTCTGAGCAGCCCCCCACCCCCCACCCCGGGCAGATCTTTGGGTGGGTGTGGGGGGAGGCAGCCCTGGCTGTGGGAAGGGTGGCCTTCTCCTCTGGCTAAACCTTGCGTTGCCTCCCCAGCCGTGTGAGGCAGCTGGAAGAGGAGCTGCGTACTATGGATCAGGCCCTCAAATCCTTGATGGCTGCAGAGGAAGAGGTACTGAGTAGGGGGCTCTCCTGCCCTCCTCTCCCTCGTCTTTTCGCGCCCTTGCTGCGCGCTCTCTCCTCTCCTGCTCTTCGCCCTCAGTCCTCGGTCTGGAGCCTTTCTCCTCTCTCCTGCCTCCTCTGCTGAGCTTCTCTGGCTGGCGACTCTCCCGGAGGCTGCTACGTGAGCTGTGGGGGCTCAGGGCTGGCTGCACCCCCATGGCAGAGATGGCCAAGGGACAGGAGCAGCACCTTAGGAGCCTCTCAGGGCCCGGCTTGTCCTTGGAGGACGCAGAGGCAGCGGGGGTGGGGGGTGTAGCGGGGGGTGGGCAAAACAGCAGCATCTCCCCACAGAAGCAGCCGCCACAGCCTGGATCTCACCAGGAAGGTGACCTAACGGCCTCTTCTCATCCCCCGAATGGGAAGGCAGGCAGGCTGGGCACCTCCCTCCCAAGGGCAGGCGCTTGAGGGGAGCCTGCTCCCCAGACTGCCCGTGTCTAAAGCTGGCTGGCTTGGGAGGCACGAGGGAAGAAGGTTCTGCTGGAACGACAAAGGGCCCCCTCCCCCCAATCCAGCTGGCTTTGTGCAGCTCAGTTTCCAGCCCTGCAGGAGGAATCTCTCCGGCCGTCTTCCTGGGAGCCCCCGCACACACTTTTTTTTCTTCTCCACTGATTCTCTCCCTCCCCTCTTTCCCTCTCCTCCTTTCCTTCCTTCCTTCCTTCCTTCCTTCCTTCCTTCCTTCCTTCTGTCCTGCCTCTGCCTCTGCCTCTGCCTCTCTCTGGCTGGCTGGCTGGGACCCAGTAAATGCGGGGACCTCGAGGAGGAGCTGAAAATTGTCACCAACAACCTCAAATCTTTGGAGGCTCAAGCTGACAAGGTAGGGGAGGGTGGATGGGGGAGCCCTATAAGAGGGAGGGTCTCCCAGCAGCACGAAGGCTTTGTGGGGGGCGAAGGGGGTTGCTGACTGCTGCACCTCGTATTTGATCCCTCCTCTCTCTTTCCCCTCTGCCAAGTATTCCACCAAGGAAGATAAGTACGAGGAGGAAATCAAGCTGCTGACAGACAAGCTGAAAGAGGTGAGGCTGCTTCTCGGGGGGGAGATCTGCAGGGGGTACCTGACCCTTGGCAGGCAGGCAGGGACAGGCTGCTGATGTCCGTCCGTTCCCCCACCCCAGTAGCGCCCCAGAAAAGAGGTGGCTCAATGGAGTGATAGCGGAGAGCGAGGAGCTCCCCCACCGGAGAGTCTCACTGCAGGAGGAACCTGCACCAGGAGAGCCGTCACGTCCCTCTGGGGGGCAGGCGCTGTTATCGGAGCCCCCTGCATTGACTCCTGTCCCCCCTGTTGCTGTGGTCTCTGCTGCCCTCCCTCTCTCCCTTCTCAGACTCCAGGCAGTTTCCGCCACATAGGTGCCCGGGGCTCCTCCCTGCTCGGGCGGGGGGAGCTCCGTCCCCTCTGCTGAGCGCCCCGTTTCCCACTGTCTGGGAAGCCCCGAAAGCTGCCCCAGGCCCTGCCGCTTCCTTGCCTAGAACGAGGGGATGGGGAGGCAGCTGGCGTGATGGCCAGAGCCCTCTGGCAGAACCACCAGGGCTGTCCCTGCCCTTATTCTCTTTAGCCTTCCCCTGCTCAGGTGTGAAGGACAGCAGGGAGCAGGTCGGACTGCGGGGGGGAGCCCAAGGGAGCCAGGGAAGGGGTCATGGCCTCCTTTGGGGGTCCAGTGGCTGAGGGTGGCTTCTGAACGGCTCCATGATTTCCCCTCCAGGCTGAGACTCGGGCAGAATTTGCGGAGAGGTCTGTGGCAAAGTTGGAGAAAACCATTGATGATTTAGAAGGTAAGCCCCCTCCTTCTCCCCCCTTAGTGCTTGGCCTGGGGGGGTTACGATGCCTGCAGGCAGCTGAGTGGGGGGCTATGGTGAGACATCAGTGCCTCTGCGTAAGAGTCCCCCCCTTCCCTCCTTCCTTCCTCTCACTTTCACTCTTTTCTCCCTCCTCCTCCTCCTCCTCCCTCACCACTGCCTGGCTGTCTCTCACCCCCTGCCTTACGTCCACCCTCCCTGCACGCTGGCTGCAGACGAGGTCTATGCCCAGAAGATGAAGTACAAAGCCATCAGTGAGGAGTTGGACAATGCGCTGAATGACATCACCTCCCTCTGAGCCCCAGCACGGCCGCACTGCCCTGCCCTGCCCGGCCACCCCCCGGCACCCCCTCCTCCTCCAGATGCCTTGTCAGCTCTCTCCCTTTCCCCAACTTCTCCACCCTGGGGGAGGGGGGGTGACAAGGTGGGGGGCAGGTTTCCACAGAGGGAGGGGGGCTTTTCTATGTCCAAGTGCCTTAGGGCTGCACTCTTGGGGGGCTGGCGGTGCTAAGAAAGCAGCCTGCCTTATGTAGGGTGGGAGACTTGGCGGGCCAGGGAAAGGCCCCCGCCTGGGTAGGACAAGAGACCCCAGGCCCCTGCTGGACCCTCCTGGCTCTGCCTGTCCCTCCCCCTTGCCTGTCCTCCATGGTGCCTTCCATGTTCTGTTCTCATCTCCTTCGTTTTAATAAACATCTCTCAGCTCTTTGCCTCTCTCTCCATTTCTGCCTCTTCATTTAAGCCCTTTGGTTGCGCCCATCAAGCCTCATGACCAACCCTAATCCATCGTGTGGGGGGGGGCTTGCCCTTTGGGGCCAAGCAGAGGTCGGGGAAGTAACGGAGCCAAGATCCCTCGCCAGGAGCCAGTCCCACGTTTCGCTGGCTTGGGGTTCCCAGGGTGGGTGGGGTGGGGGGGTAAGGGCCCAGATGAGTGGGGAAGAGGTCCAGGCAAGGCGTGTGGAGCAGCTCCAGGCGTCCGAGGCTCAGCAGTCTGCCAGGGGCACCAAAAGTGGGAGCCGAGCTGCCCGCCCTCCCGTGGCTGCAGCAGAGAGAGTCGGTCGGTGCCGTTTCCAGAATGACGCCCCGCAGCAGCTTCTGCTGTAAGGAGGGGCTCCCTGGGGGCCTGCTGGCTCCCCAGGCGGAGGTTCCCTGCTTCCACGCCTGCGCTTGTTCGAGGGGAGCAAGGCGGAAATCTGCGGGGGGTGGGGTTTGCTTCACTGGCCGTCCCAGGGGAGCCGCAGCTTCGGGGAGGGGGGGTGAATCGGGCACCTGGCCTCCCTGGTTTCTGTTTTCCTCTGCACTGACGGCTGTGTCTTCTTCCTTCCTTCCTTCCTTCCTTCTTCTCTGTTTCTCGCCACCACCGACGCCTCGGCCTCTTCTCTAGCACGCTTCCAGCAGGAGGCAGAGAAAAACCGTCTCCTTGCTAGAGAACTCCGGCTAGTCCTCAACGGCCTCCACAACTGAGTTAGCACCTCCCTGCCCTGGGAGGGCCCCTCCTGCTCTTTGGTGGGGGGGGCTGTAGCACCACTTTGCAGCCTGTGCTGGGTGTCCCTGCAGGAGGGCGAAGGGCTCGTGCCCGGGCTGCATCCAGGAAAGAGGGAGCGGGCGCTGGGGGTGCCCAGGGATGGCTTGTTCCGGGTGGGACCACTGGGGGGAGCATCTACCTGGGCTGGAGAAGTCAGGGCTTGGGGCGCAGTCCTGCCTAGCGGTGCCCCCTCTCCGTCTTTCCACCTTCTCTGAGTAGTTGCTGCTCTCTCGGTGCCCTCAGCCAGCTGCGATGCACCTGGTTAGGGTGGTGGGCTTGGCTGGCCTTCTCTCAGCCACCCCGGGGGAGGCTGCCCACTAGCATCTTGGGCCGCCCCTTCTGAGTAGCCGGCATCCTTGTAGCTACTGCTTTTCTTCGGAAGACATGAGACTGACGTGCCCCTTGGGTGTGTGTGTGTTTGTGTGTGTGTCTGTGCGTGTGCCTTCCTCTCACTTGGGTGGCTCTCCACCTGGCTGTTCTCTGCGCCTGTGCCTGGGTGCGTGTGTCCGTCGCTTGCCTTGTGTTTGCAGAGAACCTGGCCAGTGCCAAAGAGGAGAACGTCGGCATCCACCAGGTCCTGGACCAAACTCTTCTCGAACTGAACAATCTCTGAGGGGCTGAGCTGAGCCTCCCCCCGCAGCTCTGGGAGGAAGGATGGCCCCCTGCGGCCCAGGCCGATGCCGGTCCCTGTGCAGTCGGTGCAGCCCGCCTCACTTTCCAGAGAAGATATTAAAGCAAGCTGAGCAGCCAGGGTGCTGTGTGCCTGTGTCGTTTGTGGGGCTGGGTGCAAGATCTGCAGGGTGAGCTTCCGGTCTCTCTGCTGCTAATGGCCTGCTGGGACAACGGAAAGACGAGATTCGGGGTCCTTGGACCAGCCTCTGAAACCGTCCCAAGTCTTGGAAGCGAGAGTTGCTGTTCTCTGGTTTAACACATGAGATATTCCCGCCCACCAAAGTCTCCCGCTGGAGTCCAGCAAACGTCTTGCCACTGTGAGCCTTTCAGGGGCGGGATCACCCTTTGCTCCACCTAATCTACCTTCAACAGGGCAGCCTTTGGCTTTCCCAGCGGGAGTGGGTGGGGGGAGGGCTGTCAGGGGCTCAGCTCGGTGTCGTCCAGGCCACCGTTGAGAAACGGCCCTGTGCCCATCTCCTCCAGGAAGCGGGGGGGTTCAGGCACTCTCTTGCGAGCACCCTTCCCCTCTCTCGCTGGGGCAAGGCACCAGGCCATGGCAGGGAGAAGGCGACCCAGCTAATACACCCCTGTGCTTGAGGGCTGCCAGCCCTCTCTCCCTTCCCTGGAGGTGGGCAGTTGCTCTTCTGAATAGACGGCCCTAGGGAGAGAGCTGCCAGGGGATGGAAGGCAGGAGACGAGCCAAACCAAAGGCTGGCTCATACCAACAACCTCCCCCCACCCACATCGTCCTCATTTCCTCTGGATGCCCCCGAGATGATCTCCCCTCTGTTCCCCTTTCAACCTGTTTCAAGTGGGATGAAAGGCCGCACGGCCTGTACAGCGCCCAGCATTCAGTGAAAGGGAGGGGCCGCAGCTGCCGTCTCCTTTCCTTGGGCTTACTGCGTTTGCAAGAGGCGACTGCAGGAGCAATGCAGTAAATCCCCATCGGGGGCCCAGCGTTGCATTCGAGGAAAGGGCCTCCCTTCTGCCCCGAGCTGCTCACCTGGGAGCCTCTAAGCAACCGCATGCAAGTAAGTGGTCAAAGCAGGTGGAAGAGGCCTGCGCAGGTAAGGGGGGCCAGTTGCTTGCTCCCCTCCCAGAATCATCCTATTCTCTTCTGTTGGTGAGAACCCCAAGTCCCAGCTGCCAGTTCTTTAGCTGTGATGTCCTTAATGGGCACAAGGCTCGGCCCGAGACCCGGGATGGCATATATTGGCGCCCATGTGTGGCTCCGAGCAGGGTGACCTTTTGCAACTGACCGGTGGAAATTTGGTCAATGCTCAGGTTTTCTATATGCTGCCCATAACCTTTTTGGTCTGGCACCCAGTGGGCTGATAACCACTGGGACTACCATGGCCGGTTGATGCCATAATCTTTCAATTTTCAGCTCTTGATACTTTGTGATCTCCAATTCTTTGTCTTCTACTATCCCTTGGTAGTGCCACGCCAATTATTCACACTTCCCTCTTTTCAAGCACAATTGTCTCTGTTGTGAGCAAATGCACAAAGTCTGGGGAACAAACAGGGTGAACTCGAACTATGAATACATGAAGGTAAATATGATATAGTTGGAACAACAGAAACTTGGTGGGATGAAACCCATGACTGGAACATACTGGTAGAAGGATACAAACTATTCAAAAAAAACAGACCCCATAAAAGAGGAGGTGGAGTTGCACTGTATGTAAAGGGCCACTATATTGCTACAGAAATGCATGAAACCAAAGATGTAAACCACCTAGAATGCATATGGGTCAATATAAAAGAAAAAGATAATGACATGGCCATAGGTGTATTATAGGCCACCCAATCAAGCAGAAGAAATAAATGTCCTTTTTGCCAGCCAACTAACAAACATATGTAGGAAACACACAACAATAGTAATGGGAGACTTCAATTATCCTGATACCAATTGGAAAACTAATTCTGCACCAAGTGAGAAATCAAATAAGTTCCTAACCAACCTAGCTGACAACTTTGTTGTCCAAAAGGTAGAGGGTGAAACTAGAGGGACAGCCATCCTGGACTTAATTCTTAAAAACGGAGAAGAAGTGATAGAGGGAGTTGAAACTGCAGGAACCTTGGGTGAGAGTGACCCTGTCATACTAGAATTCAACATAACACAAACACAAGCAATAGAACATAATGATACCAGAGTCTTGGATTTTAAAAGAGCTGATTTCAATAAACTCAGAAAGAACTTGGGAAAGATTCCATGGATGAAAATCCTAAAGAGGAAAACAACTGTAGAATCTTGGGAAACTCTAAAAAGTATGATCATAGAAGCCCAGACCAGCACAATACCACTGAGAAAGAAAAACAAGAAATCCACAAAGAAACAAGCATGGCTGCACAAAGATCTCTCTGGCAAATTGAAAGAAAAAAAGGACAAGTATAAAAAATGGAAAGAAGGACATACAACTAAGGCAGAATATCAGCAGACAGCCAGAATCTGCAAAGACGGAGTCAGGATAGCAAAGACTCAGAACGAACAAAGACTTGCAACAAAAGTCAGAGATAATTTAAAAAGTTTCTTCCCACATATAAATAACAAGAAAAAAATCAAGGAAACAGTCGGTACACTAAAGAGAGAAGATGACAAGGAAGTAACAGGCAACAGAGAGAAAGCAGAACCGCTTAACTCATTCTTTGCATCCGTCTTCACACAAAAAGAAACTATAGCTCAACCCACCAAAAACAACTGTAAAAGACAGATTAAAAATAAAAGTTTTAAAAAAGCAAAAAAAATAGTAAGAGAACACCTGTCTGATCTTGATGAAATACAAATCACCGGGATCTGACAGATTACATCCCAGAATTTTAAAGCAGCTGGCAGTGGTCATCTTAGAACCACTGCACCACATGGGTTGCCCTCTCCCCTCTTGGGAAGAGCTTTATAGCTCCCGCTACCTTAAGAAAATTCAAAACATCCTCAAAGATCCATCTCATCCTGGGAACCCTTTACAGAATAATAAAAACAAGGATAAATAGGCTGGAAACAGCTTCTATCCCACGGCAGTTGCTCTTTTGAATTCTGCTGTATAGTGCAGTGCTGGCGCGAGGTTTTTTGGTTTAATATGTGGAGGGTGAAGGATGTGTGTTTGTATTTATTTTCATTGTCATGATGTACACTGAAGATGGTATTTAATTTCATTGTACGAGATGCAGTGACAATAAACTAAACTAAAACTAAACTGAACAATGGATGGATGCGATTTACCTAATGGTAAAGACTGCAACAATGACACCATTAAAGCCAACCTTTTTAACACATCTTTGGCTCAGTATTTGTAAACAGCAATGGATATTTCCTAATCGAACCACAGACAACTACAACGATCTAATACATATTGATTTTACAGAAGACAATGTTGAAAAAGCACTACGCAATCTAAAACCATCTCTATGTATTGGGCCAGATGGAATATGTGCCTACTTCTTAAAAAAGCTATCCACTGCCATAGCCAAACCTCTAAGCATAATCTTTGAAAAATCTTTCAGGACCAGCTCCTTGCCAAAACTATGGTCACTAGCCACGGTCATCCCCATCTTCAAAAAGGGAGACCCCAGCCTAGTTGAAAATTACAGACCAATCTCCTTATGCTGCGTCACCTGTAAAGTCATGGAATCAACTATTAACCAATCCATTATCCTCCACTTAGAGACAACCAACCTACTCTCTAACGAACAATTTGGTTTAAAAGAAAAAAAACTATCCTGTCATCTGCAACTCTTACATGCAAAAACATATGGACTACACAACTTGATCAGGGCAAAACAATAGATGCAATCTACACAGACTTCTGTAAAGCCTTTGATTCAGTGGTACACGACAAACTACTCCTAAAACTAAAATCTTATGGTATCTCTGGACAGCTGCATAACTGGATAGAAGCATTCCCGTCAAACAGGCACCAACGTGCCTACCGTCCCTGTCCTATTGTTTCTTTTTATTTTCTTATACCTATCCATTTCATGTATTCATAATCATGTTTATACTTATACCTGTTATCTTATAATCGCTTGACAAAATAAAATAAATAAAAAATAAAAATAAAGCTATTCAAGGAGAGAAGCAACCTGGAGTTAAGGAGAAACTACTTCCTGATAGCGAGAACAATTAACCAGTGGAACTTCTTTGCCACCAGAAGTTGTAGGTGCTCCATCACTGGAGGCTTTCAAGAAGAGACCGGACAGCCGCTTGCCTGGAACGGCATAGGGTCCCCTGCTTGAACAGGGGGCTGGACTAGAAGACCTCCACGGTCCCTTCCAGCTCTATTCTGAATATAATACGAGGCGGGCACGGCCGTCCATCATAGGCACCGGAAGGGGCTCCAGAAGCATCCGGAGGGGCGGGGCCGTCTAGGGGCGCTCAGCTGACACCTCCCCCGCCCCGCCCCCTCCTCCGCGAGGCCGACGCTCCCCTGGTCTGCTGGGCGGGGCGCGCGGGGGGGAGGGGAGAAGCGCTGGGCGGGGGCGGGCGCGCGCGGGGGCGCGGGCGCGAGGCGGGCGTCGTGGGCGCGTCTGCCGGCCATGACGCTGCCGGTCTTCTTCGGGTGCGCCTTCGTGGCCTTCGGGCCGGCGCTGGCGCTCTTCCTGCTGACGGTGGTGGGCGAGCCGCTGCGGGTCATCATCCTGATCGCGGGGTGAGGCCGAGGGGAGGGGCAGGTCCGGCGGGTCTCTTCCTGCGGGCAGGGGCTGACCGAGTCTCCCCCTCTCCCCCAACCTCAGGGCCTTCTTCTGGCTGGTGTCGCTGCTGCTCTCCTCGCTGGTCTGGTTCGTGGCGGCCAAGGCCAGCGACCCGGCCGACCAGGCGCTGCAGCGGGGCCTGCTGGTCTTCGGCGTGCTCTTCTCCGTGGCGCTGCAGGAGGCCTTCCGCTTCCTCTACTACAAGCTGCTCAGGTGGGCCGGGAGGGGAGGGGAGGGGAGGGGGGCTCAGAGGGAGCGGGAGAGGCACAGGCAAGGCGCGGGGTGGGGGGACGGACGGACGGACGGACGGACGAGAGGGAAGGGAAGCCGGCGCGGTCTTAGGAGCCGGGCGCGAATCGGGCACCGCCGAGCCGGACTGGCGGGGCTGCCCGTCGCCTTTGTCCCGCCCGGTAGACAGGCGGGCATCCGCCGGGCCCGTGCCCTGAAGGCCGCTGCTCCCTCCGGGGCGCCCCCCACCCCCACCCCGCAGTGCCTCCAGAGTGGGGCTTCGTTTGTTTCCCTGGGGGCGGTGCGGTTGCCCGGGGCCCTTCCTCCCAAACACAGGACCCGGAACTTAGGTTTTCTTTACGGTTGTCCTGCATTGTGGGCTCCTCCTAGTCGGCCTGTGATTCCCCCAGGACCCCAGCGCCTCCCCCGCCCCCCCCCCGTGGCTCGCCAGTAGCACCCAAGCCATCCTGCGCCCAGAGCCCCTTGGCAGAGCCGGATGGCGGCGTATGAAGTATAAACAAGCGGTGCTTGTGCCGCCTTCCCTGCCAAGGGAACAAGGGAGCGCATCAGGAAGGGGCTCTGACACCCCCCTCGACCCCAAAGCTTCCTCAGGGGTCCCTGCCAGAGCTTGGCCTGAGGGTCTGTCACAGAAGCTCAGGGCATCATGGGGTGTTCTGCTCTGCACCCTGGGAGGCCACCTGATTTGGACCACCTGCCTCTGCCCCCTCCCCATTACCACTCCCTGCTTGCCCTCGTCTCCAAGCCTCCGATCCGCCCCTTCCTCTTCTTGGCTGTTCGCTTTTGCCTCTTTGCAGCTTTGGCTTTTCTGACTTTCTCAGCTATTTGGCAATACATGCACTCATTTCCCATTCCTGTTACATTTAACTATTAGTCAGAAATTCCCCGTTTACCTAAATGCTTTTTTAATTTACCATGATTCCCCCTCCCCCCTTCATTGGATATGGTGTATTACTGGCACTGACTGCAGTTGGGACTGGCAGTTCCACCTCTAAGCAGTCATAAAATGAAACAGTTCTAGCTGTGGTCATTAGGCAATCACCTGCAAATCACCCCACCTGAGTGAGGAGTCACAGGACCGTGATTTGCAACTTCCTGCTGGCTTCCCCTTTTACTTTGCTTGTCAGAAACTGGCTGTGCAGATTGCAAGTGGGGATGCCATGTCCACTGAAAATGCACACCAGGGTGCCCAAATCACAATTGCATAACTATGGGGACCCTGCAACGATGGGACTTTGAGACTGGTCGTAAATCTCCAGTCCTAACTTTGAACAGTCACTGAACAAGTAGTTGGTAAGCAAGATTGTTGCTTGGGTTGTATTTTCAGCCTCTTGTTGCAGAGATGCTTCCGAGCTGCCTTGCTCTGTGAGGATCCTGCAGGTGGAATCACACCTGTACTTCTTTCTCTAAGCTTGCTGTAATCAAGTTTCTGTGTAGGACGAGGCTCCAGTTTTTTCCTGTTGTGGTTTGAACACACTGGTTGCTGCTCAATGTTTCTACGGCACCTCTTCCCCAGGTCTTCCTCATTGATTAGGGTCCGATCCAGGAGGAGCTTGTCTCTTCTTCTTCGTTCTTCCAGAAAACGGAATAACCCACAGAAGATAATATTTGCATCTTGGTTGAATCGTGAAGTGCTTAATGTTCTCTCAGCTTGGCTGTTTTCTCGCAGATATTTCATTACCCAACTAGGTAACATCATCAGTGCTGGAAAGGGGAGGGGTTTGTTCTCTGTTTAGTTACAGTGGCTCCCCTGTCATTCAGTGTTGGTGTTTTGTTGGTAGTTCCTTGATTAGGGTTTTGTTTATTATTTGATTATCTGCGTTCATAGTTCCTTCATTGGGGCATTGTTTGCCACCAGATTGTTAATCCTGGGGTTAATCTTTACAGATTAGCAGAGTTGAAAGGAACCTTGTAGGTCATCTAGTCCAACCCCTGCCCAAGCAAGAGACCCTATTTGAAAGCCTCCAGGGATGAAGCTCCCGCCACTTCCGAGGGCAACTGTGGATTGTTCTCACTGCCAGGAAATTCCTCCTTATCTCCAGGTTGAATCTCTCCGTTTCCTTGTCTGGCCTTCAGGTGCCTTGGAAAATAGCTTGACTGGGGCAGCCCCTGAGATATTGGAGCCCTACTCTCCGGTCCCCCCTGGTCCTTTTCTTCCCTGGATTAGCCATGCCCAGTTCCTGCAGCCATTCTTCTTCATCTGTTTCAGCCTCCAATCCCCTCATCACCCTGGTTGCTCTTCTCTGCACTCTTTCTACAGCATTCCGAGAACCAAGAAGAGACTGGACAACTGAAATGATACCGGGTCTCCTGCTTGAGCAAAGGGTGGGACTAGAAGACCTCCGAGGTCCCCTTCAAACTCTCTTATTCTGTAAAGCTTCAGCACAATTGAGCTCAAATGCCCCCACCTTTTTTTAAACTTTCACAAACGGAGAAAGAACAAAGAAAAGGAGAGAAGGAAGATACTCAGTTTCATTGAGCGCCACATCAGGGTTGTGTTTGGCCACCTCAGCGGGCCGGGTGTGTGTGGCCAGCTTGATGTTACTTGTGTCGGTGGCGCCTGTGGTGGGCCGAGAGCTCTGCCAGCCAAAATGGACTTCCCAGCTCTGTTTTTGGCTGCGACGGCCCCCTACAACCCTCTGCCAGCAAAAACGTAGCTGGGGAGAGGCACTGCGGGCCAGTCCTTTGCTGCTTCCAGGGTGGCCCCGCAGGTCAGATCTGGCCCCTGGGCTTTCAGTTTGACACCCCTGCTCTAGAGCCTCGACATCTTTTTTTATAATGTGGATACTAAAACTGGATGCAGGACTCCAGGTGTGGCCTTACTAAGGCTTTGTAGAGTGGTATTAGTACCTGCCTTGATCTCTATCGAATCCCTCTGTAATGCAATTTGGGATAGCATTGGCTTTTTTGGCTGCCGCTGCATGCGGCTGGCTCCTATTTCGCTGGTTGTCCACCGAGACACCAAGATCCCTCTTCAGTTCCTCCTATTGAGCCTAGTTTCACCACATCTATATGTGTCCTTTGGGTTTTTCTTGCCTAAGTGTAGGACTTTGCTTTTCTCTGTATTGAATTTCATGTTGTTAGATAGGGCCCAGTGTTCCAGTCTGCCAAGATCCACCTGGGTCTTGAGCCTATCTTCTTTGCGTGTTGGCTATTCCTGCCAGCTTAGTGTCATCCGGATATGTGTTAAGTTCCCCTTCTATTCCCTCGTCTAAGTCATTTAGGAAGATATGGAAGAGTCCTGGGCCTAAGATGGAACCCCACTGCTTACTTCCCTCCATGTAGACTTAGACCCATTAAGGACTACTCATTGAGTACAGTTTGTCAGCCAGTTGCAAATCCATCTGATGGTTATGGTGTCTTTTTTCTAGCTTACCAAGAAGTAGGTTGTGGTCTACTTTGTTGAATGCCTTGCTGAAGTCTTAAGTGTATTATGTCCACAGCATTTTGCTGGTCTACTAATTTAGTCACTATGTTGAAGAATGAAATAAGATTGGTATGACCTGTTTTTAACAAACCCGTGCTGACTGCTAGTTATTACTTTACTTGTTTCTAGATGCTGGCAGATCTATTTTTTTAATTATCTTTGCCAGTACCTTCCCAGGTATTGATGTTAGGCTGACTGGACACACAGGAGCATCTCATGTGTCTGTATGCACAGCCACAGCCACACACACACACACACACACACACACCAACTTTGAAGCTTGCCCCCACGTCGTCTCTCCTAGAGACAGGGACTCGACCACTTTGGGGCTGGCCAGGTGCCCAAAGCCAAGGGGACCAGCCTGCACCCAAGGCCGCAGCCAGGAAGTCTCCTCCTGTGTCAGTGGAGGTCCAAGCCTGCAGGGGGCGGCAGCTTCAGCCCAGGTGATCTAGGACTCAGCCTCTGCTTTTCCTTCCCTCCCCCAGGAAGGCGATGGAGGGGCTCCTTGCCCTCAGTGAGGATGGCTGCTCCCCCATCTCCATCCAGCAAATGGCCTACGGTACGTTTCCAGAGGGACAGCTCAGGGGTACCTGGGGAAAGGCAGCTTTTGTGGACTCGGGGACCCCACGGGTGGGGGGGGTAGGGATTCCTGGGGTGCTGGGAAGAGAGCTTGAAGAAGGAGAGCCCCTGCTGGTGAGAGCAACCCTCCTCGGCCCAGAAGGAAGCCCCGTCCCAGGGCCAGAGTGGACAGGGTGGGGGAGGGGTGAGTGGCCAAAGGCCCTGCTGGATGATGGGGGGGATAGACTGGCCCTTCTGGGCCCCGCTCAGGCCAGCGCCTTCTGTGCCCACAGTGGCCGGCCTGGGGTTCGGGCTCATGAGCGGCGCCTTCGCCATGATCAACCTGCTGGCGGATTCCCTGGGGCCTGGCATCGTGGGCATCCAGGGAGACTCCCAACTCTACTTCCTGACTTCAGGTACAGCTGTCCGTGGTTGGGTGAGGGGAGGCCTTCTCCACCCCCACCCCCCTTCACTGTCTCTGTCCCCACAGCCTTCATGACTCTGGTGCTGATCCTCCTGCATACCTTTTGGGGCATCGTCTTCTTCCACGGCTGTGAGACGCGGCGCTGGGGGGAGGTGGCAGCTGTGGTGCTCTGCCACCTCACTGTCTCTGCCCTTGTGAGTAGCGCCCCTCAAGGTGGCTGTCTGTGTGTGTGTGAGAGAGAGAGAAAGAGAGAGAACAGAGACCACTAGGCTGCAGTGAACATGCCTGCCAGTTGGCACCTTCCAGGCCTGTCTCTGCTTTAGCTACCCCAATGGATGGACCCACGTCCCCTGGGGCTGAGGAGGGACTTAGTCCTGGTGGCCTTTTAGTGTTGTGATAACGGAGATGCTGCCTCCCAAGTGCCTCCTGAGAATCCAGGGCCCCAGCCGGGCAAGGCAAACCCCCACCACCCGGACTCTGCTGGCAACCACCACCACCACCCCGGACTCTGCTGGCTCTTTCTGCCGGTCAGTCCCTGGCAAGGAGCTGCGGGGGCGGCTGTAGGCAACTCCGCCTCCTCTATGTGCAGCTGTGGTGCCCCTCTCCAGCCTCGGGAAGGCAGGGGGCTTCCCATTTCACCTCTGAGAACCCCCAGGCACGAGGCGGGGGTGGGAGGCCTCTCTGCCAGAGGCCAGCCGGGGGAGGGGCTGACCTGCCTCTGCTTCTGCTTGCAGACCTTCTGGAACCCAGTCTACCTGGGCAGCCTTTTGCCAGCATACCTGCTCATGGTGGCCATGGCGGTGTGGGCTTATCATCTCTCCGGAGGCTCCAAAAAGAACCTGCAGCACTTCCTCCTGTGTGAGTGTCATCCCAGCTCCTGCCCAAGGGAGGCCGCCTCAGGTCCCGCTCCCCACTGGGCAGTTGCCCCTGGGATAACCCCCCCGTCCCCGTCCCCCACCCCTGGCCAGCTGGCTCAGCTCTCTCCAAGTGCTGCACTCCCATTTCACAGGCCTACGGACCGCACCCCAGGCAGGATCCTGAGCCTTCCAGCCACCCTGCAAGGAAGTTGGGCCCCAGGCTCTCCGGAGGGCATCGGATGATTGTGCCCTTGGAACACGGGGGCTGAAGATGGGACTAGACCAGCGGAACGGCTGCCCCCAACCAGCCCCAGGAAATCCGTCTGTCCTCTTGGAATCTCGCCGCATCTCCCCTTTGGCTCCTGAGACTTGTTGGGGGGGGGGGGCGGGTTAGCCGAGCAGCCAGGCAGCCTGTAGGGTGCAGAGAAAGGCTCCTTGATCTGCTGCTGCTGCTGCTGCTCTCGGGGAGGGGAGGGGAGGGGACGGAGGAGGGGGTCAGGTGGAGCAACCAGTCTTGCCTTGCTTGAAAGTCGGGAGCAGAAGCTGAGCAGGGCCGTGGCTTCCCTTCTTCTTAAGTAGCACCAATAAAGAGACTGGCTAAAAGCTTGTGTTTGTTCGGGGATGGGGGGGGCAGGTGGCCTTAGCCTCCCGTGAGGTCCTGGGTCAGCCGGTGTGGCTGTAACTGTGCAAAAGGGCCGCCTGCCACCCCATGCGGAGCTGGACGGATGAGCAGGAGGCGTCTGGCAGCTTCTGAGGCAGCAGCAATGAAGTCCAAGACCTTGGGGAGCCTCTGGCATGGGGGGGGGGCTGGCATGTGTGTGCCTTGGGGGGGGGGAGCCATGGCTTGTTGTAAGCCAATCCTATGTGGCTTGTCGCAGGTTCAGTGTATTGCGTGAATGTCAGCCAGCAGTAGATTCTGCATCCTGAACAGTAAGTCCCTTCAGTCTTGGGCTTGGCTGGCTTTCGTTTCTGGTGCCCATCTCACCCAATGTGGGGCAGGATTGGCTTCCTTGAAGCCAGCCACCCCCGGCACGCTGACTGGCGCTGGGGGCTTTGCAGGGCAGGCGCCATGGGGAGAACGGGGGGGTGGCGGCTTTTGTTGCAAGGTACAAACGCTGACAGCCTTAGTTGGCGCAGACTTCTTAGCCAGCTCAGTCTCTTCCCCCACCCCTCGCCCTTTCTCTGGCACTGAGAAACAGACCCCCCGCCCCCTACCCTGGACAGGCAGCGGGCCCTTGACTTACAGCCTTAATTGGGACAAGTGAGGCAGTTAAGTGCCTTGTGCCCCTTTTTGCCACAATCGTGTTAAGTGAATTGCTGTAGTTGTTGTTCGGCTGTTAGGCTTTCCCCCTTCGGCAGGGAAAGTCACCGAAGGCCATGACGTGATGCCGCAACCGCCATGAATACCTGCTGGTTGCCAAGTGCTGGATTTGAGTCATGTGAATCATTAGTCACTTTCTTCACTGCCCTTGTAGCTTCAGACACTTGCTAAACAAATGGTTGTAAGTTGAGGATTACCTGTAAATGTAAGACTTTTTAATTTTCCTCTGAGGATCTGCCGCTCCCCTTTGATAACTCCCAGGCCATCTTGTGGCCGTCAGTTCCACAGCAGAATCGCGTGGCATCTGCTGAAACCCTTCTTTCCCTCCGAGTGGCCAGGCAGGAGATGCCAACAGCCCTCTTGGTGTGGATGCTCGTAGTTCATGCTTCATTCTAATTGTGTTTTTTTCTCCCCCTGTACATGTCTCTCCTGGGTATTTTTTTGCTGCTGCTTTTTTCAGTTGGCCTACTGGGGTGGCCCTTACCCAGAGCTTGGGGAGGGGGCAGGTCATCCTTTGCCTGCAGCTGCTTCAGACCCTGCCCCCCACCCGCCTGCCAGCCTGCTGACCCGGAAGGGGCCTTGGGTAGCCTCGGCTTCTGCAGGTGGAGGAATCCCCTGGGGAAACCCTGTAAAATCGTTGCAGGGGAAGGGGGAGAAAACCCTGTATTCACGGGGTGATTCCCCATCTCCCAATTTCCTGGACCGCTTTGGCAGAGCCAGCCACTGCCCTCTGCTTCATTTAAAGGCCGCCCTGGAGCGGCTTGGCAAAAGGAGCCCAAAATAAACCTTTTTTTTTTTAGAATCTGCGGTTTCATTTGGGTTTTGTGTGAAGAAGGTTGAGCTTGCGAGAACAGCCAGTCGGCCGAGGGGCAAGGCTGCTGTGTTTGTGCAGGCCATGAAGAAGCGTTTAATCAGATGCGTCCGGCTTTCGGCCAATGAGGCTTCCCAACGAGAAGGGCGTGAGCGTCTCCTCCCTGCCTTTCGGTGGCCCCAGCCCTCCCCACAGCCACTGGGCAAGCCTTGTGCCAAGAGGGCTTCCTGGCAGCCAGGTGGGTCTTGCCATACAGAGCAGCCCGTGGTTTCCTGCTGGAGAGCCTGAAGGTAAGTCACAGGTTTCTGGCTAGAAGCGTCTGGGGAGCATGGTGGCTGCTGCATTTTGGGCGAGGAGCCACGATTTCCCACAAGTCCACTCTTGCTGGGCTGGGCACCTCTGCAGCCCCTCTCCTCCAGGCAGCGCCCCACCCCCAATCTTCAGGCTTCTCTTCCTCGCGCTGTCCTGAACCCCACCCATCTGCTAGCACGGGAGGGGTGGGGCGCATGGGGCTTCGAAGAGGCTGGGGCAGGAAGGAGCTTCCAGGGCGAGGGGCAGAGGGTGGGCTGCCAGCTACAGCGCATGCTCATCAGTGGAGGCCGGAGCGTAGAGGGCAGCAGGCTTTGTGGCTGGTGCCCGGTGTCTGCGGAGAGAGAAAGGAACAGGTGGCATGGGGATCGCTCTCCCTCCCACCCGCGTGGCCGTTCTTGGGGTCCCTGGCATCCTAGATGGGCAGGCACCAAACCCGATGAGCACCTGGGCCAAGCAGGAAGCAGAGGTCTGCGTGCTGCCTCCCACTGTGGGGCTTCCTCTCACCTGCTTGCCTGCCTCCGGTGCTTGTGGACGTAGAAGACAAAGGCAAGCGCCGTAGCCGCAAAGAGGGATCCAAAGAGAATAGCCAGAATGTCCCCTGCAGAAAAAGGTCCCCCCGCCCCCCATAGGAGAGATGATGGCAGGGCGTATCAAGTTGGTGTTTGAAACATTTTCAGACTGCAGCTCCACAGACCCAGCCAGTAGGATTAATGTTGGGAATTCACACGCAGCAACCTCCCCCGCTCCCGGCCCCTACATCCCCAGGTGGCTGCTTAGCCCCTCCCCAGTTGTGTTCAGGCTTCAGTCGCCTCTGGGAGTCCTGCGGAAGGGCCTGGCCCTTTTCTGAGCACAGGAGCTGCCCCAATTGCTGTTGGTGTCACCATCACACTTGCAGTGGGAAGGGAGGGCTGGCACGGCCAGTTGTGAGCAGGTGCCCAGGCACTTACCTGTGTGAAGGGAGGTGCCCACCCGCTGCTCAGCATCTGGAAACAAAGAACCACCAGAGTAGCTCGAGGTTGGGAAGAAGTGAATTCAAAGCCCCGCCAGCTCCCTTTCTTGGGTTGGAGGTGCCCAGAGCGCCCCCCCTCCCCCGCTGAGAGTTGGGCAGCAAACGCACATAATAAATTGCTATGGTTGCTTGCTAGAGAGCGCGCTTGGGCCACGTGAGCTGGGCAAAGGGTATTAAAGGTGGCTGGGTCTGGGTGGTGCGCAAGAAGTAAACCCCCTGGGCCAGCCTGATTCCTACCGCCAGAAGATGCAGCGGCTTCAGTTCTGCTTCCTGCCAGTTAAGACATTTGCCGTGTTCTCCCCCAGGAGGAAGTGTGACTCCCCAGCCTCCACCCCGCTTGGCTCCAAGCCCAGCTGAAGGTGAGCACTGCCGGCTCCTTCTGGGACCCCCCCCCGCCCTTCCCTGTGCCCAGGGAGGGCTTCTGATCTGGAACAGGCACCCAGAGCAAGTAGCGGGAGGGAGGCAGCCCAGCGCTCGTGGGGGAAGGGAGACCACCTCTGGCGGAAGGGCTCAACCCAGAGTGGCCACAAACCATCCAGAATGTGTCCAGAAGCCATTTGGCAAGACTTTGGCTCCCCAACACCCACCCACCCACCCGCTTCTGAGGTGGTCATTGAAGCCAAGGAGGAGGCAGTCAGCTGACCCTAACCCAGCCTGGTGTGGCCAGGGGAGTACCTTTTCCAGAAGCCGGGTCATGGCCATCTCTTGGGACGCCCTCTGGCAGAGGAGAGGAGGGACCTCCGCCTGGAGGGAGACAGCAGGGACTCAAACCTCTCTCTGAGTCAGCTTTTCTCATGCTCTGATCCTCACCTGCGCCCCCCAACCCTGGCAGAAGCCCCCATGTGTAGCTGCCTATCAGGATTGAGGGGGGCTTCCTCCTCCTCGCATTCTGCGTTGCAGCTGAAAGGCACCTTCCTAAGCAGCTGCAATGAAGGCCGGCAGCTGCATCCTCACAACAGGTTTGAAACATTTGGGGCAAATGGCAGCCGCCCATCCCAGCTGCTCAATGCTCTTGGGTCCTTCCGGTGGCCACCAGGGGGCAGGAGCTTTCTCTTGGGTGGGCGGAGGGAAGATAAGCGAAGGGTTCGCTGTGGGGACGGGTGGGGAAGCGCTGTTCCTGCCACTACTAGCCCAGACTGAGGGGAGGCGTTTCTTCCCGCCCTCTCCAGGAGGTTGACCTGTGTGGGTAGAGAGCGAAGGAGCCCCCAGCAAGACCGGCTAACCCCCTTGGGCTTAATTAGCTGGGTTGGGGGCTTTGCCTGGCACAACCTTGTCGGGCAAGCAGTATCAGTAGCCTGCATGAAATGAATCACCAGGTCAATTGAAGGATCGGGTTAAATGTAAAAAACCAAGTTTCACCTTAGGGAACAGAAGGGGAGGAATATCTGAACTCTAAGCAAACAGCAGCCCCCGCCCCCACAAGCCCGGCCGAGGAGAGCCAGGGATTCCGGAACAGTACCTGATTCAGGTTCTGCCTGGCCCCCTCCCTCCTCCAAAGGCCCGCCACCTGCAAGACACAATCGAAGGAAGGTCAGCTGCACACGCCCATTGCCAGACACGCTACGGGTCCCCGCCACGCTCCTCCCAGTTCTTCTGGGCGGGTCTCCTCGAGAGAGAGAGAGAGAGAAAGACCGCGGCTCCGGCTTCTCCCGCCGGCCAACTCCGCCTGCCAAGGAGGGTCAGCGGTCCTCTGCTGCCCGGGCGGGCCTGGGATGCAGCTTGGCCTTTATCGCCCTGGGGAGGAGCCGGGCAAACGCTTCTTCCGCTTGGCCAAAGGAGCTCTGGCCTGGGCCGGGTGCCGCCTTTGACTGCCGGCATCGCTGATAAGGTGCGGGGAGGAGGGAGCGGCTTGTGTGCTTTCCAGGGCTGCGGCAGAGGCAGGGCAAAGGCAGCAGCCCGTGGCCGGCGAACCTTGAATCGGAGGCGGGGGTGATCCAAGGAGAGGCCGGGAACCTTGTTCACGGTTACTCATATCTTGGTCACCTCCTGCCTTGGATTCCTGTAATGCACTCTCTTTGGGCCCAGAATGTGGCATCGCGCGGGGTGATGGGTTGCTGCCCTGGCTCCCAGTTTCCTTCGGGTACAATTCCAAGTGCTGGCCCTCACCTTGAAAGCCCTCTATGGCACAGGACCACCTGTGGCTGGGCATGCTTCCAGTCCCTCTCTTAAATATTGCCATCTGATGGGAACCGAGAGGATGCCTTTTCGATGCCCCATGGATCACTTTCCCCCTGTTCTCCTGCCCTTCTGAGGACCTGGGTTTCCCCCCTAAGCTCTGGGAGGAGATCAGGTGACTGCATACTGGAACCTTGATTTGGTACCAGGTTTATATTTTATTTGTTTCTTTTTTATTTATTGAAAGCACTTGTACAGCCACCTATACTTCCACCAACTCTAGTCAACTCCCTGAGTTTTTAGTCTGTTTGGGTTTTATAGTTTTAATATGGCTTTTAGTTGTTTTAATTTTTAACTGGGAGTTTGTAGCTATATAAGATGGGTAGCTATATAAATGTTTTAAATAAACAAACAAAATCCATCAGTTCCCGTGCCGGCATTTTCCTATTCCCATTAAATATGCTCTCAAGATATACTGTACTACCATAGTTCACCCCCTGGCTCAAATTTCTAATCTTTCGGGACATTTCAGTTTTCCCTGCCAAACACAACTCCTTTACCTCCGATACCTGAACTTGCATTCTCCTCCTTTTTTTGTTTTTTGTTTAGAATATAAAATTCTTTATTGGCCAAGTGTGGACACACAAGGAATTTGTCTTGGTGCAAATGCTCTCAGTATACATAAAAGATACCTTGGCCAAGAGTCAAGAATCATAAGGTCATAATCATACCAACACTTTACAGTTTGTCTCACATGCACAGCAGATCCTCTCAGCCACCCTGCCCCCACCATGGGTTCTAACTTCATTTTACATCTTTTGCCGTGGTTGTTAAGCAAATCACAGTCATTAAGCAAATCCAGCTTGTCCAATTGACCTTGGTTGTTGGAAGCCATCTGGGAAGGTCACAAATGGCAATGGTCATAAGTATGAAGAAAGTTGTAAATCTCTTTTCAGCACTGTTGTTAGCTTTGAACAGTCACTAAATAAATAGCCATAAGTCAAGGGTTACCCGTACGCCTATAACCAGCCAGGAACAGCCTGCTTTCTTACTCCTGCTCAGTGCTGAACTGTTTGCCAAGCGGGCAAATGTTTATTTTTTGCACGCTTTATTTCCCTCCCTTGTGAACCACTCAAAGTTGGGAGGTGGGCAGACATAATAAATTACCCTCATTGTCTTGCCTCATTCAGCAACTACATCTAAAGACGGAATGACTTTCAGTGTGGAAGCTTCCGATAACAGAAATATCCCATCTCTGGCTCTGGACAGGCGCTCTTGGTTCCCTAAGAGGAGCTGGGTGGTAATTCAGAGGTGAAAGCAAGTGGCAGCTGTGCCCAGGGCAGCCTTTCCTTGGATCAAGAGCTGTGCTCACTCTTACATTCTTTGGGGTCACAGAAGAGTGATCTGCATGGAGCTGCCCTTGAAGGCGCCTCAGCTGCTCCAAAATACAGCCATTGATTTGCTCATGCAATACCTCTGCCCTGAAAGCCGCCCTGGTTGTGACTGGCCCGTTTGTGCGTGCAATTCGTGGTCCTTGCTGCCAGCCTTGAAATCTGTCGTAGCTGGGAGTGGGAGATCTGGGGGGGTGGGGGTGTTAGTCTCCGCCCATCCTTTCAGATATGGAAGATGAAGCTTCCTCTGGGAAATGCCATCTGCAAGGCTCCCAGAGTTGGCTCTTCTCAGCGGCCAGCCTTTCCTCAGTGCCATGAAGCCGCAGACTTTGAGGGCTGAGAGAGGCCCCTAAGGGTCTTCTGACAGAGTAGTATTGTGGTTCTTTTGGCAGGTGGAATTTTATTTATTACGTTGTTATATTATTATCCTTATACCGCAAAGCTTTAATTCCATTATTCTTTTGAAGGCCTAGAAGCTGCTCAGACACGATTGGAGTGGCATATAAACTTAGCTAAGATAATAGCAAAGCATTGCAAAGTGCACAAATGGAAAGATCATCTTGGGAGATGCTTTCATCGGGTGCCCCAAGTGACCTCCATCTCCCAGGGATGGGAAAAGGGCATCCTGCTTCTTTCTCCTTACCGAGCGATCTCTCGGAAGGTGAGAGAAAGGCAGAGACATACCAAGTTCTTCCAATCCGCTGGACCGATGGGCAGGTTGGACCGGCGCCTGGCAGCAGTTCTAGGGGCCAGCAAGGGGGAGGTGCTCTTGGTGAGCAGTTCCCCAAACCAGAAACAAGGGGTGCAGCTGGGTGTACTTCCCGATGTACCTTTCAAGGGGTGTCTGATATTTAGATGTCCTAGTCGGGACTTTGTCTTAAACGTAAAGTTTGGCAATAGCAATTCTCATACCAATTCTTGCAGATGCCTTCTTCATCTTGAAAGTTGCCTCAATCCTTTGCTTCTTCCCAGACTGTCTTTTTAGTTTGGTTCATTATGGTAAATTCAGTCAAGAATCCCTTTCATCACCCACCCGTGTCTGAGCCCCCCATCACTCATTTTTAACAAAACCAGCTTAGCCAGAAAGGCTGGAGCAGCAGCGCAAACCAGGAGTGACTTTCCAGCTCCCAGAAGATGGTGGCTGAGTTTCAATCATCTCAATGAATCACTCCTCCCTTTCACTCCCCAGCGGGGACTTTGCAAGGGAGCTTAAGCAGATTTTGTGTATCTGCCTGAAGAGGAGGTGCTGGCAAATCCTCTGCCCCGCCACCCACCTGCATAGTTTCGTGGGGGGGCAGCATCTCACTCCACAGAGGTTGCCCGTGAAGAGAAGGTGGAAGCTTCAGTTGCCGAAACATGTCCTTGCCCACAGCTGGGGAATGGGGGGAGGGGGGGAAATACCTACTTGGTGGCAGCTGGTCAGCCAGCTTTCCATGCTGGTTATTAGAAACCCCTTTTCGGTTTGGTTCTCTGCCAGATCACATACTACAGGCAGAATCTGTCCTTCGATTGCGTTTTGGGGGGAATCCTACCTCCCACGGTGTAGAAATGCTCTGCCTCCTGGGATTTTAGCATACAATGAAAGCGGCTCTCTTCCCAAAAAAGGAAGGTGCCCATTAATAAAAGGAGGGGGGGCATTCCCCACCCCCACCCCACCCCCACCAGACAAGTCTGACCTCTGCTTCTCCCAGGGTTGGACATAGGCCTGGAGCTGGATCCCCTGCTCTTTGCTTAGCCAGCTTTGGAGAGAGTTGAGTGGGCTTGAAGGCCCCCACTAGCTTGGGAGCCATGGCCCCCTCTGCCTGCCTGCCTGCCTGCCTGCCTGCCTGCCTGCCTGGGGTTTCTGCTGCTCTGCACGCTGCTTGTGGGATCCTGAGGGCTCCCAGCTTGTCATGTGGAGAAGACAGAACTGATCCCATTACCCAAGGGCTTGTGCTGACGGTTGGCCCTGCCTTGATTTTAAAAAATGAAGGAGTCGCATTCTCTGGCCACAAGGTCATGAAAGAGAGGAGATATTCAGATAAGGGCCCAGCAAAAATGGGAGATTCATCTCCAAACTTTGAAAGTTAACTTTTAAGTACAAAAAGATGGAGAGTCCTGAGGATGGATTCTGACGGAACTTCCAGAGACGGAGGTCAAGCTGAGGAGGGGGCCCAGGGGCCCCCCACAGAGGAAAGCGGGCTGTTCCGTCTCCAGTGCCCAGGCGGGCAGGCTTGGGTCAGGCCCCAAGCGGGCCATTAGGATGACGGTGGACAATTGTGGAGCAGACTAGAACTGGGCTACAAAATCTCCAAAGATACCCTTATAAATGTAGGATTCAAGAAATCTTGCAGGCAAGGCTGCTTGACAGGAAATTCTTTTCCCTTCTGAAAACAGGTGGTGTTTGGCTCACTTACCTGTTGGCTGAACCTTCTCAAGGCTGTGAAAACTGGAAAGGACGGTCCGGCCATAAAGGCCCTGCAGCAGACGGAAGTTATTCTGGAGGGGCTCCTCCTCGTCTCCTTGAAGGGTCTCCTCCAGCACCGAGATCTGCAGTGAGAAGAGCCAGCCATGGTTACCCAGAGGGGGCAGAGGATTGAAAGAGGGAAGAGGGGAGGACCACGGAGCACAAACCTGTTCCTGGGAGAGACGAACGGTCTGATTAAAGACTGTCCAGTTCACCGTCTGATAACAAGGTGGGGTGGTCAGCGAGCCATTGTAGCGGAAATAGCGGCCAAGGTCATAAGGAAGCAGCTTGGCTACATCAAAGCCAGCAACTGCAGTGTCCTCTCCTAAGAAACGAGAAACCTCTGTGAGGATCATGCCGGGAGGATGCAGAGAAACACACAGAGGTGAGTCATGGAGAAGGGCGCCCCAAAGATCACCCTAAGAGCATCTCATTCGGATGAATGGCCTGTGCTGATCAGAGACATCGTTGGCGCTCACACAAGGAGCTGCAGTGGTGGGTTGGTCAAGACTATGCCCGTGTGCCCACTTCTGGTGACGTTAGGTCCTTGCCCCATCAGCCCTGCTCTTCTGACTCGGAGGGAAGAAGCGTTTAAAGGTAGCCAGGGCAGCGACTGAGGGCCGGGGCAGAGAAGCCTGCAGGTTCTCACTTTCCTGGCAAGGCACCCATGGAAGTGGTAGCATCGCCTGCTGCCGGTGACCGCGGCCTTTCTTCTGCCTGGCTCCAGTACCCCAAGATCTCCTGCCAGGGGATCTTCTGCGGGCCCCAAAGCAGAGAAAGGAGGGGAAACTGCCCCCTTTTTACCTTCCTCCTTGATATCGCTCAGATGTTTGAGGATGTGCTGGTACGGTTCGTTTGTTTCCATCCCTACCTGAAAGGGGGGACAAAAACAGCAGTGAGAGGTATGTAGGTAGGCACTCTGCCTCATGTGACCCAGGGCCTGGCTTCTCCAGAGGGAGACCCAGTGGCCCCTGATTTATGTACAAATGCGCCATCCGTTGTCCATTAAAAGAACAACTAAGATCTTCTAAAACAATAGGCATTTCTTGGATCCTCTCTGAAGGGCAGCTGGTGGAAATGCTGCCAGTCTTCCAAGGGTCACTCCTGCAGCCCTGCGCTTGCCTGGCCCACCCCTCATTTCTGACACACACACACACACACACACACACACACACACACACACACACACCATCACCTGCAGAAATGCAGCCAGCACAGCCAACCCTCCTGGCTCACTCGCAGCCTCCTGGAAACTCTCAAAACGGGAGCTGTAATGGACCACATGGATCTGGAGGCAAACACAGAGAACAGCACTGAGCGCACTCAAGAGGCTCCCCTGTTGGTCCCCAGGGTGTTTCTGCAGCTGATTCACCACAAAGGAAATCGTACTTCATGGGGCCGTCAGGATAACCCGAAGCACCCGTGTTACACAACTGCAACAGAACCCTGGGGGGAATAATGCTCCGCCAAGGTACATCCCACTCCCTGTGAGGTAGAGGGAGGAAACACTGGAGTTTCAAGCTCCTGGAAAATAACTTTTGACCACAGAGCTGTGCCCTTCTTGGCCAGAGAAAATGCCAAAGACCTCACTGCAACCCCTTGGGGTCCTAGAAGAGGGAAAAGGCCTGTACTCCCCATTCAAACAGTTTTACTACATTTTACATTTGTTCCTTGTTCAAACAATTTGATGACATTTTGAAAAGTCCCTGTCTGACTCAGCAGCAGCTGCATACCTGGGTTTGGCTTCAAGGCCAGCCAAGTGCTTCATCTCCCCAGACCTAGGAAAGGGAACAGCAGCCCAGCAAGGCGGCTTCAGCTATTTGGCAGGAACCGCAGACAAGAGACTGGGATTTACCTCACCCGCGTAACGGTGCCCATCCACTGTGTGTTCGGAGCCTGGTCGGGTGTGCCCCGATCCCCAGTGCAGGTGCAGCTGGGCTGCTTGGTACGGCTGGGGGAATCCGCCCCCACCGAGTGTCATTTTCTTGGGCAGACCTAGAAGAACTGGGGAAGGGAGAGGATGGCTGTCAAGAGAGAGCGGAGCAGGCCAAGGGAACCCTCCTGCTCCAGCGCTTCCCAGCACCTCTGGCTTGCTAGGACCTTGTTCGCCTGGCTGCGGGGCAGAACAAGCAGGTTTTCCCCTTAGACTTCCCCACCCGTCCATGCCATCATTCAGCTCAGCCCCCCCTTTTCTCAAGACACACGGTGTAGAAGCGCTGGGGGGCAGGGGGCCCTCTATCCACCTGCAGCCCCTCCTGGGAACCCCAGGCTTGACTTGCGCAGCATCAGAGGAAGTTACTGGAGAGGCTTTTGAAAGGAAGGTGGGGAGCCTGGCACACCCTGAACTCAGATCCTCAAAGCGATCTTGAGATTTGTACTTGTGTTGCGGTGAAGCAAACGCTGCCAGCAGAGATCTCAGCTACCAAGGGATGGCCCCGCCTAGAGCAGAAGGAGGGGATTCTGTTCTGGGGAAGAAGAAGAAGAAAAAGGAGATCCACTTGTGGAAAAGTGGATCCAACTGCTCACAGGTGCCTTGTTAGTGCAAACCTCGAGTAGCCTGGGCTACTCGAGGATTCCTAGGGCTAGTGAGGAGAAAGAAAGTTAAAGTGGGGGCACCACTGGAAGATCTGAGAACCAGATTGGACACAGATTGTCCTGAAGAAAATCTGTGTGGTCACTAAGAATCAACATTAACTTGATGGCATAAAATCAGCCAATCAAGTATGGGAAGAAAACAGAACATGTTCTCTTGGGTTTCAGGCAATAGGCAGCAGGAAACCCCTTCCCATTGGGCTCCCTGGCCTGCCAGACCTTGATTCCCACTTCCAAGGACAAGGCACAGTATGCTGTTGTGACCTTGCAGGGCAAACTCCGTCCTTGAATAGAAGAAGTGGGGTCAGGTACTCCCGTCTCTGAGAAACCGTAACGGAAGTAAATGCATGAATGGAGGAGATGGAAGCAGCAGGAACACCAATAGGAAGGGATCCTTCTCCATGCTTAGAAGAATGACAAGCAATTTAAAAAGAGGCCACCAGAGGAAAGGAACTAAAGGAACTAAAACACGGGGGTATTTTAGAAGAGATTATTTACGGGAGTCTCTGTGGTTAAACTGGGAGAAGATTAAAAGACAATGTTATTTGAAAATTCCAGTCTGGTTATCGACTATTGAAGCGTTTTCGTATCCTATAATATACAAAAAGGAACAAACAGTTAAATATGGTGAAATATTGAATGAAAAGGGTGAACTTAAGTCTATGCAAAATTAGAGGAACAAGGTATAAAGATGAACTGGTTTTCATATGCGCAAATACATTCAAGGTATGATAAAGATTCTAAAACAGAAGGTTTCTATGATAAACTGACTGACTTAGATAAGATTTTGACAGGTACTGATGAAAAGGTGATTAAAAAATTGTATGGATATTTAGTTAGAAATTAAACTAGAAGAAGAACAAGTTAAAGAAACTATGATTGCTTGGGGGAAGAATTTGGGATATGGGATTGATTTAGAGAAATGGCAAAAATGGTGGTCTCAGAATTATAAAATGACAATGTCAACGGCATATAAAGAAAATTTGTATAAGATGTTTTACAGGTGGCATTTCCCCCGACAAGAATAGCAAGATGCTATTCAAGAATAAATCCGAAAAATGTTGGAAATGTCATCAGACACCTGGCTCATATTACCATATGTGGTGGACTTGTGCGGATGCTAAAAAATACTGGAGTAAAATCCACATCTGGTTGGAAAAAATGACAAAAAAATATACAGATTTGAAACCAGAGATGTTTTTATTGGGAATTTTACCCGAAATATATAGTAAAGTCTTGAAATACCTGATTGTAAATGTATTAACAGCGGCTAGGATTGTATTTGCTAAAAACTGGAAAAATGAGAAAATACCATCACAGGAGGAAATCATTAAGAAAATATTGGAATGTGCTGAAATGAGTAGATTGACATTTGAAATTAGAGAACAAGAGGATAAACAATTTTATAAAATTTGGGATCTTTTCTATCAATGGTTAGACAATAAAGTACAGTAATGAATTATGTAGACTTTTAGAAAATAATAAATATACAAAGATGTACTTCTTTCTTATTATATCTACAAAATGATTTTAGGATAGATTTGGGATGGTAATATGAACTGTTATAAGATCTAAGTAAATTATGGTTATCTTGTAAAACATGAATGAATAAAAGTATAGTCAAATGATTGATTAGTAATGATACTAAAGTAATTTTTGATTGACAATATGAGATTATATGTAATGTAATTGTAATTGAAGACTATGAAATGGAAGCACAAAACAATTTGTAAACCAACCGGCACACTGTATGTACACCTATGGAAGATAGCTTGATGTTTTTTTGTTTTGTTTTGTTTATGTTTGTTTTTAAATACCAATAAAAAAAAAATTTAAAAAAAGAGGCCACCAGAAGACGGAGTGGTGAGAAACAAATCACTGTGGGCAAAAAACAATGCTGTCAGGGAAGCAGTTTTTGACAGACGATCCTTTAAGGAGTTTGAAAAGGACGCCTATAGGCTCTTTCTTGATAAAGAGGGGAAATGTGGCTTGGATGGCCCCACCATCAAATGAATTTGGTGCTGAACAACAGTATCCATCATGTGGTCCTTCATGGATCCACACCCAAGTGTTTGCAGTAGGGTGCTTCAGGGTTCCATCCCAGGGCCATCCCAGTGTGTTCTTCAACATTGCCATAAATTACTTAAACAAAGAAATAGAAAGAATCCTCAGCAAATTTGCAGATGACACCAAGCTGGGAGAAAGAAAGAGCTAACCGCTCAGAAAACAGGCACACTATTTAAAAGGATCTCAATAAAATTAAATATTGGGTCCTATCTGACCAAATATAGTTGAGTGGGGAGAAACATTGGGTTCTGATTTTATCAAAACAACCAGGGGCCCAAGTGCATCATAGGAGATACCTGGTTTGGCATGAGTGGTATGTATGGGAAGGATCTGGGCATCCTGGTAGACCATGAATCACAAATCTGCTGCAGCTGACAAAAGAGTTAATGCATCTTGGGTTGCATTTACAGAAAGTTAGGGCTGCGATCACTGACAGTTTGGCTCTGACCTGCTCCGCTCGGTCTGCACCAAGAAGACTGGGTCTGCTGCCACAAAATCCCAAGGGCCCAGGGAGAGCAGCAAGGATGGTGCGAGGCTTGGAGGCTAAATTCTTCAAAGACCGGTCAGAGGAACTTGGTGTGTGCAGGAGGGGAGGCTGAGGAGAGCCAGGAGCGCGGCCATCCAAATTGGAGAGAGGGTGTGGATTTAGTCTCTATAGTCAGCAAGAGTAGGACAAGAACCAGTGAAGAGGGGGATTCAAACTGGAAATATGGAGGAAGTTCTTGCACGTGAGAGCTACAAAACAGCAGAACAGCCTGCCTCCTAGAGTTGTGGATGCTTCATCACTCGCAGGGATGGTTCTAGATAGCCATGAATCTGGGATGCCCCCAGGAAGGAGAGGAAGCGACATTTCCATCATGTTCGTTCTATAAAATACCGCCTGCTGGATCATAAGCACCAAAAGCAACTGAATGATTGCTGCATGTAGCCAAAACTCAGAGCAATGGGAAATGAGATGTCATGGCAGGAGAAGCTAATGAAAAAGAAACTCAAGGACAGAAGTTCCTAGAAAGAAGATTCTAAAAACGTAATGCAAATAATTAAAAAGAAGAAAGAAATGGAAGAAGTCAGTGTGGATGCACAAAAAGCTTTATGTGAAGTTTTGAAAATAGAAATGAGTTCCAGCAGATACCTGCTATAGTTGGCAATGGCTGCCAAGAGAAACAAACACAACCTCATCAGATACGTTCAAAATAAAAGGAAAGGGAGGAATCAATATACTATCTTAATAAATGCTGATAGATGAAAATGAACCAGAGTTTCTCTAGTCCTATTTTGGGTAAATCTTCATCAGTGAGAATGTCAGGAAGTGGTGAAGAGCAAGATGAGAGGGGAGAACTAAAACCTGGTGTCAGAGAGTATCTATTTACACTGAAGATTTTAAAATATCCAGCGTCAGATATACTGTGTCCTAGCTTACTGCAGAAAAGTATTGACCACCTTGGTGAAACTCTTATGGATTATCTTTGAGTAATTTTGAGGTCCTGAGTGGTTGGACAAGAAGTATCCAAATCTTCCAAAAGTGGGGAAAGAAAGGAAGATCCAGCAAGCTACAGACCCATCAGTCACACCTAATCCTTGAGAAGACATTTGCCAAGCAGGAAGTAAAGAGGTTGATCTTTGAAAACCCCAATAATGATGAGGTGGGTAACAGAATTCAACATGGAGCTTTCAAAAACTGGAATGATTTGTCGTGTCAAACTCATTTTTTTGATTGGGGAACTTCCGTAATAAATTGTGGGAAGGAGCTTGTTGCTTTTTGGTGGCAAACTGTAAGCTCCATCTCTTTTGTATGTGTGTGGATGCCCCCAAGTTAACGTTCTGATCAGTAGCCAATTCTGAAGGCTTATCGAACAGCAGTTTTGTTAATGAAATCCTTAAAATGATCTCTCTTGTGTGGATGCAGTCAAGCCAAGATAAGGGAGGCTTTGAATTGAGGGGGCTGGACTACACCATTCTGGGGTCTTTCTAAGATAGGGGGCAAGATTGGTAAGACCACACTTAGGATATCGTTTGGTCACCATGATATGAAAAAGATATTGAGATTCTAGAAAGAGTACAGAGAAGAACAACAAAGATGATTCAAGGTCTGGGGACTAAACCACATGATGAACTAGATTTGGGGAACTGGGTATGTCTAGCCTAAGAAGGAGAAGGACTGTGGTGTGATAGCAGTGTTCCAGTAGTTGAGGGGCTGTCACAGAGAAGGTGAGGAGGGGTGTGTGTTATGTCTCCCCTTTAATTACAGGTGAGCAAAATGAAATGAAATGAAATGAAATACAGCAGTTCCAGAAATATCACAAACCAAAAAACAAACCCCCACAAGAAAACTGCTGAGGTATTTCCAGTCCTCAGCAGTAAATCCAAACTCTGTCCGGCAATCCTGACGTGGCAATAATTCTCAGTCTCAAAGAGTTCTCTTCGTTTTTTCACTCCCATTAATCACTTTGCTTCTGGCAAATTTCACCAGCCAAGCCGTTTCCTTTTATCCTCTATGGGGCGTGTTAATCTCCTAATTAGTCACTGGCTCGACGCCTCCTTCCCAATTGAGATTGACGTCTCAATCTCTGTCTATTTCTCACATCAAGCCAGGATCTCTCAAAGTTCTCTTCTTCACTGGAAAACTCTCGCATGTTTTCCTGGTTAGCTATTCCCTGCTGCTGCTCAGCCAGAGGGGAAGAATTAGAGGAGATCGAAGGTCCTGATATCTCTACTAAATCAGGTTCGTCTCTCCTAGTTAAATCCAATTCCTCATCCTGGCTTCCATCCAAGTCACTCAGCAATGCAGGTTCAAATTTCACTGCCAAGTCCTCTTCATTCGAACTCACATCTGCCAACGGAGCAGATTCCAAATCCCGGAGTCACAACAGGTGTGTGTGTCAACCTATTCTCCAAAGGGCCTGAAGGCCAGACAAGAAGCAATGGATGGAAATTAATCAAGGAGAGAACCAACGTAGAACTAAGGAAGAATTTCCTGACAGTGAGAATCAAAGGAGAACAGGTGTTCCAACACTGGAGGCTTTTAAGAAGAGACTGTACAGCCATCTTTCTGAAAAGGTATAGGATCTCCTGCTTGAGCAGGGGGTTGGACTAGGTGACCTCCATGGTCCCTTCCAACTCTGGTATTCTGTTATTGCTCCCACATATTATGGATGGAGCATTTTCCTTTTTCTTTCTTTAACAGAATGTTCATATTTGTTTAACTGTGAAATTAATTAGCAGTTGCCAAAGCAGACTCTTCTGGCTTTATTTCAGAGCCAACTAAACACCACTTAGTTATGGGCAGCTGTGGGAATCGGAAGAAGAGACCATCAAACAGAAAGATGGGTGACTAATACATTTTACAAATAAAAATAAATGTAAACAAACAAACAAACTGGAAGAGTGACCAGGGGTGCTTGGAGCTGGTGCTTATAATTATTATTATTTTTAAAGGATGGCAGTGATAGCTGTGCAGTCAGAGCCCCACCCTGTTCCCTGCGATGTAAGTGACCCTGCCTGACTGCAGCCACTTCTGGATAAGTCCCACTGTCTTTCTGCTTGAGAGCCCCATCTTAATGATAGAAGAGAGTATTTGTAGCTCAGGTTCCTTGTTGCACTCAGAGCTTGGATGTTTTCTTGCAGACATTACCAAACTAGGTAACTATTTTTTAAAAATAATTTTTTTATTAATTTTCAATAAACAAACATACACAAACAAAACACAAAACATGAAAACATAAAACTTCTTTTTGGAAAGCGGCTTAGTCCCGGGTTACATCTTTGTATACAGACATAAATCAAATTCATGCTCACTTTATATACCATTTCATATTTTACCATTCTACATTTTTTATATAGCTTCTCCCCTCTTTTCACTCTCTTAATTCTATTTTATTTATTTCATCTCAGTTTAAATCATTATGCTTGTATCTTTTGTCTGTTCTATTTCAATTATCTATTATCTTTTCTCATTAACACAAAATTTCTCCTGTAATCACTGATTGAAGTATGACGCCTTTATATCTTTCCCCTAAATTTAACACTTAAAATAATATATAATTTTCATTCTGATTCTGCTTAGTACATTCTAAAGCTATGTACTATATTTTAAAATAGGAAGATAATAAGTTTATAATATAAATAGAACAATAATCCATAGCAAATTAAACTCTATCGTTAAATCTTAAGCATTTTACACATTCCTTTTAATATTTTATCCCATTTTATAATCATATAATGTTCCAGTTTTCTAACATTATTTCAAATACAAATACAACAATACAATCTTATGTACTTTTGCAGAATCTCTTTTTTAATTATATTTTTACCCATTATCTCTGAATAAATCCTGTTTCTTTACATCTTGTTTCAAACCTTTGTAACTTCTCTTCCCTTTTTTCCTTCCTTTCTCCTCCAATCTAGCCTTTTTACTCCCTTGTCTCTTGATCTCCACCCTCTTAATCTCCACCCTCTTCTGTATTCCTCTTTTCTGTTGCTTTCTGACATTGTATCGATTTTCACCTTATTTTTCCCTTTTTTGGTTGTTTTTTAAAGTCTTAAATTCTCTATTTTCTTTCCTCTCTTTCCCTTTTCTTCCCCAGCTAGAGTTGCTTGTTCATTAAAGATGGCTTCTTCTTCATCCCAATCTTCTTGTAGTTCTTTAGTTTCTGATAGGTAGAAATTGCCGTTTCTAAGAAATGAAAAACAGATCCAAAAGAGCCCTTCCCTTCTTGTTCCTCTTCTTTTAGCTTTTTAAATTCCATTTTCAGTTCATCAACAAGTAATGCCATTGTGAAAAAATTTTTAAACAACCCAAATGTTTTTAGTCTTTCAAATAATAGTTCCCAAAGGTCCCAAAGTCACCAAGCAATCCAAATACACACAGTCTGTTTCATTTAGCACTTTCTTCTTTTTATACTTTCTCTTCTTGGGGTTACAGTTGAGTTGCAAAGTTCCAAAATATATCTTTTAGAAGTCTTGTTACAATTTAACTCTAGTCTTATAAGTTTCAAGCAGCCTCCTCCAGCAAAATCTTAATATTAATTCTTTTCCTCTCCCTTCCCACATAGCAAAATAAGTTTTTTTTTTCCAATGTTCAGAAATCTTTAATGTCCCCTTGGCTTTAATTTTCAAATTTAATTACCTGCTGATGCCAAAACGGGTTTTTCCGATTTCATCTGCTATCACCGTAAGGAAGGACAGTGAGAAAAAACAAACTTTCCCTTTTAACTTTCATCTTCTGCCTTTTCCGATCTTCTCTGGGAACAATGTATCTTTAATGAAGTTTAAATTCCAGGGTATTTAAATGTTACTTATTATCCCGATCAGCCAGAAACTTTCACTTCTCAAGCTTCCTCCTGCACATTCTTATCCGGATGAAAGCTTCTTTGTGGCGGCCATTGCTGACCGCCGCTCCACCACTTTTGGAAAAGGGAGTTAAGCCAGCTGAGGAGGGGGGTTGCGATTCCCCCAGACCCCTGCCGGATCTCCCCTGTCTTCAGTTACCCCTACGGGGTAACTATTAGCCCCCAAATCCGGCTGGATCGGGGGCACTCCAGCGGCGAGCGCAGCAGAAACCATGCATGATTGCGGATTCCTGCCACCGTGGAAGCCTTGCAAACCAGAAGTCAAACTAGGTAACACTATTTGAGCACTGATGATGTTACCTGGTTTGGTAGTAAAAACATCTGCAAGAAAACATCCAAGCTCAGAGAGCACCATGCTCCCCACAGTCCTCTCCTTAAGTGGACCAGCCTACCAAGCAAGTTCACCTGTTTGCTTGCATGCAACAACCTCACAAATCTCTTTCTAATTCCTCTAATTTGGAAGGATCCCGTAGGTGATCTGGGAGAAATTTGACCCTGGAGTTTGGGCGTCATTGTCAGGGACCCTCCATGGGGCAAGGGCAAGGGCAGAGTAGACTCAAAAGCCAAGCCAAGTAAAAGTAACATACCTGGGTATTCATCTATCAGCGAGATGTGCAACTATAATAGAAGATAATTATGCTAAATGGATACAGCAAATTAAACTTGACTTGGAAAAATGGGAAAACTTGCAGCTATCACTAATAGGAAGCTACCATTAAAATGAATACTCTACCAAGATTACTATACCCATTCCAAACAATTCCAATAAAGCTGGAAAAGAAATACTTAGAGGAATTAAATAGATTAGTATCAAAATTTATTTGGCGAAGTAAAAAAGCAAGAATAAGTCTGAAACTGTTACAAGACTCTAATAATAGAGGCTTTGGGCTGCCAGATTGGGAGTTATATTACCCAGCATCTGCAGTTATGTGGCAAAAAGAATGGATAACCCTGAGACATAGACAATTATTAACTTTGGAGGGTCATAACTTGCAATTGGGGTGTCACCCCTTTCTATGGTATGGGAAAAATAAAATGCACAATTATTTCCAAAGACATTACATTAGAAATGTTCTGTTTTCAGTAAGGATAAAAATTAAGGAAAAACACTATTTGAAAATACCAGTCTGGCTCTCTACAATGGAGGCATTCATACATCTAAATGTGGTTGATATGCAAAAAATCATAACATATAAATATATTTTGAATGAGAAAGGGGAATTGAAAAGTAAACTGAATAGTCAAGGGATAGATTTAGCATGGGGGCTGCAGGCAGAGGTGAAATTCAACATTTTCCCCTACCGGCTCTGTGGGCGTGGCTGTGGGCGTGGCTTGGTATAATAGTAATAGCAACCAGGCGTGATTTTTTTACCGATTCAAATCGTCCCTACCATCTCTCCTGAGCCAGGGGCAAGGTGGTTGAATTTCACCCCTGGCTGCAGGTACAAATACAATCAAGATATGAAAAATATGCTAATTTTTTTATAAAGAATCAACAGAATTTGACCAGAGTCTAACAGGAACTGATGAAAAATTAATTTAAAAAATTTATACCTACCCATTGAGTATTAGAATGGAAGAAGAGCAAGTAAAGGAAAAATGATAGTGTGGGCTAAAAACTTTGGTTATTCTATAGAATTGGATAAATGGCAAAAGTTGTGGGATCGAAATTATAAATTAACAATGTCTACTGCATACAAAGAAAATTGATACAAGATGTTTTACAGATGGCACTTCCCACCAGCAAGATTAGCCAAGATGTTTAAAGATATGTCAGTTAAACGTTGGAAGTACAATCAAGCTCTGGGCTCATACTACCACATTAGGTGGACGTGCCTAAAAGCAAAATACTGGACAAAAATACACACTTGGATAGAAAAAATGATAAAGGAACCTATAGATTTAAAACCAGAAAAATTTCTGTTGGGTATCATACCAGAAAAACATAACAAAGGGACTAGGTATCTAATATTACATGTGTTAGCAGCGGCCAGAATTGTATTTGCACAACATTGGAAAGATGCGGAGATCCCTACAGAAGAGAAGATCATTTTTTAAAAAAAACCTAGAATGTGCAGAAATGGGTAGATTAACACTTGAAATTAAAGAAAAGGAAGATACAGAATATTTTGAAACATGGGATTCATTTTATCAATGATTAAATAACAGAAACAGAAGTTAGAATATTTAAAATTATAAGAGAATAATTAATTTTACCATGAGGGTTTATTATGATATATTTATTATGATGATGATTTAATAATTAACTATTAATATGTTGAGAAAATACTGTTATTACATGATCACCACTAATGAACATCATCATCATTATTATTAAGACATTGAAACTGTTGCTCTGTCTTTATGTAGTAAAAATTAAAAAAAAAAATTAAAAATTATTTAATTTTTAAAAAAGCCACGCCGAATCCTGGCACCAGGCACAATCTGTTTTCCCTGGGCCACAAGAAGCCCAGTCCTGAGAGAAGGAAGGCCAAGAGGTGGCCCTTGTCCGAGGAAGCAGGAAGAACTCTGAAGGAGAAACCAGCCTGGTCACCTGCTTCGAGCTTCCAGGGACGCTACACCCAGCTGATCCTCTGCAGCCCCGTGATGCTCACCGGTGTGGCCATTGTTCTTCAGGGGAAGCGTCTCTTCAGGAGGCAGATCGTAGCCAGACAGTAGCAGGGGCTCCAGCTTGGCGCTGAAGCTGACAGCAGCTGTATTGATGTTGATGGGAGACTGCAGGTGACCCTCACAGTCGGGGAACATGGATGCCCACTCTGGCATGTCTGAAAGAGAAGAACACGCTTCAGGGGCTGCAGAGCCATTTACCTGCCTCAGAGGGCGGGGAATGTTGGGTGGGGGGTTAGGAAAAAGGAGAAAGCTTGGACAAGGAGGAAAAGTGGAGCTTGGTCAGCCTGACTTCTGCTGCTCTTCCAGAAAATGCAGGATAGAGCCAGAAGGACACTACGGGCACTTCAGGTGGTTTTTCTGGGCTGGAGACGTCACACACGTCTTCCTGACTCTGGCTTTAAAGCGCTGACCAGCTACCTCTCAATTGCTGTGTGAACTGGCTGAATCTGGGAAGTAGCTGGTTCCTCCAGGCTACGGTGCCTGCAAAGCAGCCGGATCTTGGGGTCGATCTGGGTAGAAGCCAGGAGGCTCACCTCCAGCCTGTAAATGCAGGTGGGCGACAGCTCTGGGCTGGGCAGGCAGGAGGGAGGAGGAAGCTACCCATGCAATGCAGTCAGATGCCCTTGGGGGGCAGGGGGCAGTGCAAGGACAGCTCTTATTGCCTCTGCTGCAGGGAGGAATGCGGGCAGTGGGCATGAATAATAATGAACTGCAATGGCTAAGGTAGGGCTGGGGGAGGGGAGGGCAGGCAAGGGACGGGCCTTCCCTGCTGCTACAACTTGAGGCCCAGGTACTCAGCAGAGCCTGAGAAGACCAGCGGCAGGTGTGACCAGAGCTAGCTGATCATTAACCAGTAGTCACCTGGCCAGGGGCCCAGGGGAGCAAAATCAGGCCTTTACCTTTGTAGCTCCAGTGATGGTCTTTGTGCCCCGGAACACCTGGGGAGCAAATAAGAGAACCTGACTCAAGTTGCTGCTCCCACCATTTCCTCCCCACAAAAGCAAAAGGGGGAGGTCCTCCTCGCCCTTCCCCCACCCACTCTATTTTAATTCTGACATGGGGAACAGCGTGGTTGATTCTCTCTCTCTCTCTCTCTCTCTCTCTCTCTCTCTCACACACACACACACACACACACACACACAAAACCTTGAGTGATAGCCCAAGCCAGAGGTCGGATGGTGGGCTGAAGAGATAGGGCACCTGCCTCCCACAGGTTCCCCTGGTGACCCCAGAGAAGTCATCAGATTGCATTGGAGGAAACGCCAGTCTAAACTGCCTTCTGCTTTGGACAGATCTTTGCCTCTCAAAAGACTCGGGGCTGCTCCCACCTAGGCACTGGCTGCCAGAGGCAAATGTTTTATGCTGCTGCCCCATCCAAGCCGATTTCTGCAAATGGCTGTGGTTATGGCAACTATACATCCCCATTCTCTGCATAATAAAGCTGGCAAGCCATTGCCGTAAGATGTAGAGATGGCCACACATTTTGATGACTTTAAAGAGGGGAGGGGGCTAAAGAAATCTATGGACAAGGGGCTTGGAAGACTCAGTGCCACCTCCAGGTGGGGGCAACCTCCCTCCAGCCCTAGTTGCCCGACAGCAGGTGGCAGGAAGGGGCTGCGTCTCCAGACATCTGCTTGCAAAGCCCCCAGTGCCCCTGGGAGAGAGAGAGCCAGACTCGGAGGAATCTTGACCTGATCCTGCAGTTTAATCTTATGTAAAGAAATAAATAAAATACCAATTCCATGGAAAAGGACCCCCCCTTTTTTTTTTGGACCATGACTTTTGTTTTCTCTCGAAGAAGGCAGGATTGTCCGCTATGGGACTTAGAAGGCTTTCAGACAGACAGTCACCAATAGCTGGGCAGCCTTTCTGCCAGCTCCACCTTGAAACTTTTGCTGGCAAAAATAGCCTTGGTGAGTTATTCCGTGGAGGCACCATCCTTGGGTGTCCTAAAAATGCCACGAATCAGGCAGGACCCTTGTGCACTGAGACTCAGCTGGAAGGCTAGGCTGATCTGTGAGCAGCTGTGCAACCCCCCGCCCCCCCTGCAGAACATCTCCTGGCTGCCCCTGGAAGAGAAGAGCTGCCAGCCAAGAAGATTAGGGAGGCAGGTGGGCAGCCCTTGAGATCTCCCCCTCCTCCCATGGGACATCTGGGAGGCACCCCAGGATTTATTTATTTATTTATAACATTTGCAAATCTAAACCAAACTCTGGGTGTCTTACAAACAGGAATAAAACACCCCCCCACCTACTCCCAAAAAACCCCAATAAAAGAGAAGAACTGGCACCATAGCCCCCCTTCCCAGAGTCTCCCCTCTCCCCATCCCAATGCTTAGGGAAGGAGCCCGGTCTTCAGTGTGGAAAGGGTGGGAGTCTGTCAGGGGGCCTTCCATAGGGCAGGGGCCGCAAAGGATTGAGGTTGGTTGGGGGAATGGGAGGCTCACCAGGGAAGAGAGGCAGCTTCTTCCCCCTTGAGCTCAGAAATCAGAGCTACCTTGAGGAGCTGTTTTGTGGGACCTTCTACACAAGGAACTCGGGATGGAGACAGTCCTCTTCTGGCAGTGGTGCTCTAAGCAGGGGTGGGGGAGCGGGGAAGAGAGCAATTTCTTGCAAGGTTCTTCCTGTGCTCAGGGGGGAGGGGGGAGGCAACAGAGAGCTGCAGCCACCCCTTGCTCCTTTAGCCTCTTTAGTGACAGACTCAGAGTCCTGCGGACAGTCAACCTCTCCTTTTCCACCTGGGGGCAGCCCCCCCCCCCATGTTGACATGAGGTGGCCAAAATTTGGAGGGGCTCCACTTCAGGACCCACCCACCGGGATTTTTCTTTCTCCCGCAATGTCCTTCCCCCCAACTTGGTCTTAACAGAGCTCCACTGGGACTCCGTGGCCTGTTCTGTGACTGAACTGTACAAGAAAGTGGGGGAAGGGATCTACTTAGGAGCTCCTGAGTGGACAAGAGCTCAGTGGAAGGCCACGTGTCTTAACACAGCCACGGAGAGTACGTGAGACACCCAGAAGCCCGGCATCCTGAGGGGGGAGGGGTGATCTTCCATGATTTCTGGGATGGTCAAGAGAGGAGACCTGGCACAACATGGAGCTGCCACGGTTGTCCAACCGCCCAAGAGAAAAGCGGCTCAATCCTGGGCGGACACAGGGACCCTTTTAAAAAGGGCGCCTCACCTGGAAGACTTCTAGTGTTGTCTCCCAAGGAAAGAGCTCTCCCAGCTTCTTTGGGGCCACCCTAACTAGGCATCGCCACTGAAACCCCACCAAGCAGCTTCTTTTTCCACAGAGGCCAATCCAAGCGCAGCTCCACCATCCCCCTGATCAGCATAGAGATGAAATCGGAAGGAAATGCTGAGGCTTCTCAAGAGGGCTGGTTCACTGAATGGCAGCGAGCCCTTCAGAACCAGCCCCACCAATTAGCCATGGTGGGGAGAACATTTTACTCTGCAATTAAGTCTTTAGGCTGCAATTCTACACCTGTTTGACTGGAACTTAATAGTATTGCTTTCAAAACTCCTGCACTAAGGACGTTACCCAGTAGGAACATCTGCAGTCCCAAACTTAACTCAAAGAACCTCCATAATACAACAAGAGTTACTTTTGAACATCTACGGGATGTATGCAACTGTCCTGTACTTCGATTCCCTACTTAATTTGTCTCAGAGGAAGTCCTCTAAGTTGAATAGCTGAGTGGAGGGCCTGCCTCCCAGCCAAGGACATACTCGGCAACATACTCAACTCATTGGCGGAGGTTGCTAGATAAAAGACCCTCGTTTTTGTTACCCAGCAGGGAAAGGGGTGGTATCTGCTCCAAGACTTGGATATAGACCTGGAAATGGAGAGGGAAGCTCCTAACGGGAAGAAAAGCTGCACAAACCAAATGGCCAAATGGCCACCTGCATTCTGCACCTCAGGGGCTGAACTCCTCAGAGGTACAAGCCAAATAGAAAAGCTTTCTGTTTCAGAGAAAACACACGCACGAGAAAACAGGCCGTTGGTATTCGTAGCAGCTGAAAATCCTGAGAGCTCCGGGGGGCACCAAAGCCAGTGCTCCTGGGCAACCCTTCGCTCCAAGCAAGAGGCAGGCGACCACCCATCAGTAAGGATATTTTAGCGAGGGGCTCTTCTGTGCCAAGAGCCTTTGGAGCCCTCACGGCTATCGCCGTTTGCGTTGGTGTGCGCGGCCCACTTAAAACGTTAAACTTTGCTCCAGAACCGCCGGGAAAGGTGGGCAGCCAAGGGCATTCTGGTGCCCAGGAAGTTGCCCACTCCCGTTTGCCATTGGTACTACTCCGCGACAACCCTTATTTCCAGCCGGAGGAATTTTCTAGGGCTTCTTCGGACGGAGCGGGTCGGTCTCCCCTATCGCATCCCCACTGAGCGGACTGACGGAGGGGTGTTGCGGGAAAGACCTTGCCCCAAATCGGAGCAGTCCTGCCGGCGGCTGCCGTTGAAACAACAGGTGGAGCTGATGGCCCAAAACGAAGCCCCGGAGGGGGATTCTACCGTCGCCACCGCAGCCTCTCACCCACCTGCGTCCTCCTCCTCCTCCTCCTCCTCGTCGCCCGCTGCGCAAGGTCGCGGGGCGGCCCAGAGCAGCAGCAGCAGCAGCAGCAGCAGCGGCGGCGGCGGCGGCGGCGAGGAGAACCGGAACCTCAGCCTCTTCGCGGGACGCATCTTCGTTTGCGCTCGAGGTCGAGTCTTCAGCCAGCCACGCCGGGAATCCGTCGCAGTGGAGCGTCTCCCGGAGATCGAAGGGACGCGCTTGCCGCCTTTTATAGCGGGGAGTTGTGCCGCGCCGCCCCGTCTTAGCCTGCGGAGGGAAGTGCTAGAGCTCCGCGGGAAGAAGATGCCCCCTTTCGGCCCTGGCCGAGGCCTCACGCATCTCCGCTCACTCTCGCTTGTGGCTGCAGCGGGTCTTCCAGCCACACTTTGCGGAGTATTTGTGGCCACAGAGATCCTCCTCCGCCCCACCGGAGCAGGGTTGTGTCCGTCCTCACATCGGCAGGCTGGTTCTCCCCGTTCCCTTTTCCTGCACTACGCGTCCTCGTGGACTTGAGCAGGTGCCGGTGTCCTCCTCCAGAGCCCGATTTGGGCCGGGCAATTATCGCGGCTGGGGGCTTTCGAAAGAGAAGCAAAGTTACCCGATCCAATTTGGGAGACACCCGAGAAGGATGCTCTCCAGTTCAGCAACCTAATCCCAAACGTGGCGGGACTTCTTGGGTGATCAGCCTAGGCACGGGGCAGTGGGACCGTGCAAGCCTCCCGCGCCCGGAGGCTTTTCTCTGAGTCCCGCCATTTTCTCTAGGCAGAACCGGCCTTATTATATGCCTGGAGCGGCATTGCTGGAGGGCTGAAAGGTGTCTCGAAGCTGCACCAAGACTGCCCAGTCCCTTAGATGCGGGCGCTGGAACCTGCTTCTGGGGCAGAGAGCCTTGAGAGGAACCCAGCTCCCGCCCTCCCAGCCCCCCAGAGCGCTCTCCGCCACCCACCGACCCTGGAGGAAGGGGCGAGGCATTGGAGCAGCCAAGCCTTTGAAGGCAAGAAGGAACTTGTGCGGGACTTTGAAGCTGTTAGTCTCGGGGCAAAGAACTTCCTTTCGCCGCGGCGGGACGCCTGTTGCTTTCTGGGATTCGAGGAGCTAACTGCAGGGTGGACCTGGGACCTTCAACAAGACAGCCAAGGCTCGCAGTCCTCAGATCGACCCTGATCCCGGTTGCGTTGATCTTAGTAGGAATACTCAAGCTCAGAAACGAGCTTGGCCCAAAATCTACCGGAAGTGAGCAATTCCCAGCGCCTTCTTCCCGCGTCACGGACACACCAGGCAGTTCGCATTCTCCTTCCTTAAGAGTCCACGCCAACATCCTGGGTGAACCTCTTTGTAAATGGCAGCGCTACTCTTGAGGCCGGATTGGGTCCCAGATGCAGCACCAGCACCAGCAGCCCTTTCACCCACCCTTGACTGGATGCTCCACTGGGTCACTGCAGCCGGGGTACAACCGTTTCGTGGCAGTTTATAATTTTATAATTTTAACTCCCACCCCCACGCCTCCAGAAGAAGAAAGAGCAACCCTCCAGGCTGCCGTCTACGATATTGTCGATTCAACATAATTTATAAAATGTAGTCCCCGTTATGGTCGGGACAAAATTTAAATCCACGGCCGCGACATAAATTAATTCTTCTGATACCAGGAACTTATCTGAGAGCTTTAAAACCTCCGATGAGTGCCGCCCCAAACAGCGAGATGGGCGGTATATAAATAATGAACGAATGAAAAATAAAAGATTAATTGTGCATTGTCCGAATAACCGAACCACTCCTGGATAGTATCAAGGTTGGGCGGGCGAGACTATAGAAAAGCCCCGCGCCGTGCCTTTTGCGCGCCTCTCCTAAGTTACAGGACCAGTCCCTGGACACCCACTCACCCCCCGCCGCACCTCCAAGCGGGCAACCTTTCCCCGCGGAGGCGTGGCTTCGATCACCGGCCCTTGCCCCACTCTCGCAAGATCCTGTCAGCAAGGAGCTGAAAGGCACTGAGAGACGAGCGACTTTCTTCTTGCACGCAGCTGTCCGGCCCGCAGTTTCCCGAGCTAGAGGGGCTGCCGCTCGGTTCTCGTCGAGCCTGGCGCTTAGACCGCGCTAGGCTTGGGACTGGCCGGTCTGTTCAGCGTGGCCGTGTCGCGCCTTCCCACGACCGCTGCTGTTGGTGAAGCCTGGAATAACTTCGCCCTGCCGGCTGCCGGCTCCGCCAAGCAGCCCCGGCGCCAGCCTCCCCCCACCCTTCGGGGAGGAGGGCGGCATGACTCCCGGGGAGGGCAAGAGTTATGCTCCCACCCTGACGCCTTTTGGGGCGAGTCTCTTTCTATGCTGGAACGCAGACCGGGCAGGGCGCAAATTGGCCGTCCCTTCGAGCAGCGGCTCAGGGTTCAACAGACCAGGCAGCCAAAGGGGAGCAGGGAGGGCCGATAGACTCTGTCTGTCAGCCAAGAAAGCCCCTCCCCACTTCAGGGGTTGGGAACAATTTCTCGGCAAGAAGCCTTGCTCGCTGCAGCCCCCAAGGGCCGCCCCAGCAGCAGCACTTCCCTCTCCCCAAGCTCATGGGCACTCCTCCACCATGGTATCCCCGACTTGTGGGTCACCTGGCTCCAGACCAGCGACTGCTGTGAAAGACAGGAGGCTGCCGTGTTCCTTTCTTCCCACTGCCATCCGCTCTTCAGGTACCCCCGCCCCGCCCCAGCGAAAGGAGAAGCCTGTTGGCTTGGCAGTCAGAGAGCTGTATGGAAGCGGTACAGGTCGGCAGTTCACAAGAGGGTGAGGGAGGGCCTGGGTCTGCCTGAGGTGCAAAGAGAAGACAGTTTCCTCTTTAAGGGTTCCAATTTTGGCATTCCAGTCTCCAATTATAACGATGTCCTAAAACTCATCAAAGGCCTCTTCTTCTACATTAGGGATGATTAGAGCCTAGCCTTTCATCATCATCCTGTTAAAGGGTTCTCCACAAAGCCTAACTGATATTAACTGATACATTAATTTCATTGTATTGTTCTAGCTATAAGAGGAATCCCATTCCTTCTTTTCATGTCCTGAGTAATAAAGTCCCAGTCCGCCTCAAATCGTGTGTACACTTATATGTATATACTCCTGACTTGGCTGTAATACAATGCCTTGTTGACTTTAGGGCACAAGGAGAAGAGATGTTGCCCCAGAAACAATCAGACAAGACAGGCAGAAACCCTCCGTGACTGAACAGTCAGAAGAAAGATCTGTCCTAGTTGACCAGGTGGTTAAAAGTGGTGCTGGGAAATTTATATCTCCAGACTGGCAAGATTCTGCTATTGTTACTTTACAATAAAGTAGAATTAGCCCATCTAGTTGTGTTTCCTGTCTGGTTTACAGGAGAGAAGGTGGGGGGAGCTGCCATACACTCATTGTGCTTCACTCATTCCGCCACCCCACTCCCCACTCCCATCCTCCTCTGGTGAGGGAGCACAACAGAGTTTGTCTTAGGCCCTGGAACAAACCAAACAATCCTTAAAGAATAAAGCAATTACCAAGAGTCAGCGTGGATTTGCCAGACTTTATTGATTAGGTAATTTCCTTAGTAGATAGTGGGAATTCTGTAGACATATCTTGTTTTCCACAAAGCATTTGACAAATCGGCCTATGGTATTCTGGTTCACAAGCTTTTTGCTCCAGAAAGCTTCAGAAAGTTCTACAAGAACTTGAGCAGCACACACCATCTCTGTGGGCTACATGGCATGATAGTTGAATTGATACATGGTGAAAATATTTACAGTCCCCTCACATCCTGGACACAAATTGTTTTAACTTCTACCTATAGGGCACTGCACACCAGAACAACTAGACACAAGGACAGTTTTTCCCCGAATGCCACCACTCTGCTAAACAACTAATTCCCACAACACTGTCAAACTACTTAGTAAAACTTTATTACTATTATTCCCATCCTTCCTATTACCTATCTCTTCCCCTTTATGACTATAACCATGTTGCTTGCATCTTTACAATTTATATTGTTTTGTTTCCTAGTGTGATTTGATACTTATTAGTAACCTATGACTATCACTAAGTGTTGTATCTGATGATTCTTGATGAATGTATTTTATTTTTTCTTATGTACAGTAAGAGCATATGCACCAAACAAATTCCTTGTGTGTCCAATCACACTTGACCCATAAAGAATTCTATTCTGTTCTGTTCTATGTTGTGCCATGCCTTTGTAAAGTGGGAATGGACACTTGACCTCACTTCCCTGGGTAAGCGGCTCTCAAGGCCGGTGGAACAAGGACGTGCAAAACGGCCAACTCAAAATGAAACAAACGGAGACGCCGCGGTCTCTGAATCTTAATAAAAGCGCAAATGCTGAAATGAAAGATGCTGATCCTACGTTACAAAGCGCGCTCTAACCCCGCCCCGCCTCTTCTCCAGCCTCCCTCCCTCCCTCCCTCCCTCCGTCGTGACTCCGGAAGGGGCGGCGCTGGGTGGCCGTTTGAACGCAGGCGGGAGTCTCGGCGCCGCCGGTCGGGCAGACCCAGCTACCTTGCCGGAGAAGGGCGGCGAGGCAAGGAGGGGCTCCTTCTCCCTCCTTTGGGTTCCCGGCCGGTCGAAAGCTGAGCCCGCGACGAAACCGCCCTCCCGGGGATGAGCGCCGCCGCTACTGGCCCTCCCGGGCACAGCTGCAGCTCCTCGCCGGAGCGCCGCGGCCGAGCGGAGGAGGAGCTGCTCCGGACCGAAGGGCGATACCTGGAGCAGCTCGAAGGGGTTGCGACGGTGAGGAGGATGCGCCGGCAGGCGGCCGCCGCTCAGAGGGCGCGACGCTCCCGCGCCTCGTGCGTGTCCCTGGGCGCGCGTGGGCGTTGGCGTGGGCGCGGTCGAGCTAAATTCGAGGGGCAAGCGTGACGCGGGGAAGGCCGTGGCGGCCGCAGGCCCCTACCCTTCGCGGAAGGAGAGAAGCCGAAAGAGCGGCCCGGGTTTAAGGGGCCTGTCTCCTTTGGAGCAGCGGCCCTCGGGCTTTGGAGACTTTCCCGGCAGCTGTTAAACATGCCTCTTGGGGAGGGGGGGGGAATAGGGGACGAGTAGGATTACCCTGTCTCATAGGGGCGAGCGGTTGAACGTCACTGAGTTAATGGATACTTATTTCTAATCTTTGTTCATACTGGAAGCTGTTCAAATTCTCTGGAAATGGAATAACCTCCTAAACTACACCAATACATAACAGATGCCTTTTCCCCCAATGTATGCCCACTTCCCCTTATGTAAAGCAGCTGAAACCAGCACTTCACTGAATTCCTTGTGTGTCCAATCACACTTGGCCAATAAAGTCTTCTACTTTGTAGTCTGGCTGGTCTAGTCTATTATTATTTTAACTTTAAAATCTCCTTTGCTAAGACAGATAAACATGGCTTGGATTTTGAATTTCTTCCACAATTTCACAAAATCAGGCTTCTTTGTTTTAGATCTATTACATATTTTTATTTTCCCTTAATTTCACAGACACGCATATCTATTTGGATTTCTTGCTTCTCATTGGGTAATTCATGACCATTTACTCTTCATGTTCTGAGTTACAGCCTTCTCTCAGCTCTTACCATCGCCAATAGGGGCCCATGGATTTATCCTGTACTGCCCATTGTGGCTTTGGTCGGTTGAGGTTTCTGCTAAGTTAGCAGCCCATCTTTAGCCATGCCACATTCATCATTCCAAAGAGATTCCTGGTTAGCTTAGCACATTTTGGCTAGTAGGTCACAACATAAACAAAGCCCAGTTTTGGCTCAGACTTGGTCACATGATTTTATTTAGGACAGACTCTCTGAACTTTACTTTGAAAGAGGCATATAGTTTTTCACATCAGCGATAAGGTAGATGCACTATTTTGACTAAAAGGCAGTATTAAGGAAGCAAACTTGAGATGCCCAGTGAGCCAGATTCCTCCATGCTGCAGGAAGAGTGAAAACAAGAATGTTGTGTTCAACTTCAACTGGACAGTAATGGTCCTATGTCCCTTTTCAGTATTTTGTGGTCACCCTGAAGGCCAAGGGGATCCTGAAGCCAGACATCCATGAGATTCTCTTTGGACCCTGGGAGTCTATCTGCTCTGCCAGCCGGTAAGGTCAGCCATGTGGCGGATGGGGTGGGGGAGAGAGAGGACAATGCACTCTCATTGGCCTTCTTCCTTGGACTCTATGGGTGATGAAAGTGAGCGTTCACAGGCTCCATCATAGTGTTATCTGGATGTTGCTGTGTGTAGGATATGGCTTGAAAAACTAAAGTTGCATGCCAGAAAGTATGATAAAATGAGCTACAAATTTTGATTACAATATAGAATGGAACAATGGGAAAGGATGTGGCCAAAAATATTGAAATTTACATTATGTTCTAATGTTATAGATTTTTATAAATGATGTGCTGTTAGTGTAAATCAGCAGAAGAATTATCTAGAGTGTACAAAGGCACTTCAAATTTATGTTGGAAATGTGTGAATAACACACATTTTAGCAATATTACATGATTCCTTAGCACAACATCTTCATGCAGTGATTGGAGTTAGCTCTATTTCATAGAACCATAGAATTGGAAGGGACCTTGCAGATGTTCTAGTCCAACCCCTGTCCAAGGCTAGTCCTTAACCATCCTGGACAAGTGGTTGTCCAATCTTGTCTTGAAGACCTCCAGCAATGGAACTTCCACTCCTCCAGGAAGCAAGCTGCTCCATTGATAGATCCCACTGTCAGGAAATTCACCTCTATTTCCAGGTTGAATCTCCCTCGGATGAGCTTCCACCCATTGCTTTTAGTCCTGCCCTCAGGCGCTCCTTCCCCATGGCAGCCCTTTAAGTACTGGAAGACTGCTGTCTTATCTCCCTTTCATTAAGCTAAGCACGCCTAGTACCCTTAGCCATTCATCGTATGATTTTGCCTCCAGATCCCTGGTCATCTTTGTTGCTCTTCTCTGCACTCTTTCTAGAGCCTCAGCATCCTTTTCGTATCATGCTGAACAGAGCGGGGTGCAGGATTCCGAATGTGGCCTCACTAGTGTAGAGTATAGAGCGGTACTGTCACTTCATTGGTCTTCCTATTGATGCAGCTAGAACTGCACTGGCTTTTTTGGCAGCTGCAGCACATTGCTGACTCAGCAATCATCCATCAGGACACCTAGATCCCTCTTTCAGTTACTACTGTACTGTCAATCCAGATACATTTTGTACCTGTGCACCTGGTTTTTCCGCCTAAGTGCAGGACCGTACTTTTCTCACTGGTGAACTGCATCTTGTTAGGTAGGCCCCAATGCTCAAGTCTGCCAAGATCCTTCTGAATCTTGACTCTATCATCTAAAGTGTTGGCTATTTACACACACACACACACACACACACACACACACACACACACCAGCTTGCTGTCGTCTGCAAATTTGAGGAGTTCTCTTTCTATACCCTCATCAAGACACTTATAAAGGCGTTGAAGAGTTCTGGGCCCAAGACCAAACTTTGAGGTGCCCCATTGCGGGTCTATGACAATTCACCATGGCCAACTTGCTGCAGACCAACTTGCCATTGCCATCTCGCCACAGGACAACTTGCTGTGGGACAAGAGTTACACTAATATCAAAGAAATGCTAGAATAGAATCAAAAGGAAGAATAAAACGTAAATGGCAAAAATTAAAATAATTTATTTTAAATAATCACATAGAATTGTTACATTGTCCCATGGCGAGTTGGCCTGGCAAGTTCTCACATCCCCCCCCAATACATACACCGTATAGATGCAGCTCCATTGAGACGAAATGGGGGAGGTTCAAAAATTATCCTCACGGTGCCTAGAAAACAACCTGCACCTGAACATCAGCAAGACAAAGGAGATGGTGTTAGACTTCTGGAAGAAGAGAGAGGAACCCACCCCACTTTACATCGAGGGGGGCTGTGAGAAGAGAGTTTCCTCCTTTAAATTCCTGGGAGTTTACCTCAGTGAAGATCTCACCTGGAAAACCAACACAACCCAGGTGGCCAGAAAGACCCAACAGAGACTCCATTTCCATAGGGTCTTGCAAAAGAATAAAGTGGATCAACGACTGATGACTACCTTTTCCCAGTCCACAATAGAAAGCGTCCTCACAATTGCATTACGGTGTGGTATGCTGGCTTGACAGTCATGGATAGAAAGACATTACAGAGGGTGGTGAACACAGCACAAAACATTGTGGGCTGTTCCCTGATACCACTAGATGACCTCGTTAGGGCTCACTGCCTTAGAAGAGTGGGGAAAATCCTCCAGGATGACCCACATCCCGGTCAGCCCTTCTTCACTCCTGCCATCCTGTATGAGATAGAGAAGCATAGCCAGACGCACCCACAAGCTGAAGAACAGTTTCTACCCGTGGGCTGTCAGACTCCTGGACGGAAAATAACTTAATGTCACCATAGTATGACTTGCGGGGCTGGCGTGTTGTGCAACAAGGTCACAAAGCATAATCAGACTGCAAAGCGTAATAAGACTGGGTTAGGGACTTCTGCCCTCACTGTGAGTTGTGTTGTGCTGATGTTACCTAGTTTGGATAATGAAATGTCTGCAAGAAAACAGCCAAGCTCAGAGAGCTCCAAAGGCCCCTCAAGTGCCATTCTGTCAGCTGATAGATTCTGCCCTTAAAGGTGTACGTGGCTTTTTTAAAGGCACATATAATTGGTCAGGTCAGCAAAGACACTTCAGAGAGCCTCACAAAAATGCAGGACATTGTGCAGAAGAAGTTGGACCTCTGAGCAGTTTCTGCTCCTTTTTATTCTGTACCCTTTGTTCTTGGATGTGCTGTTGGGTAGCTGCTTGTGTGGCCTTGTTTTTTCCAGGAAGAAGGTGAGGGCAGAAAGGCCACTGGCCCCTGGTCATTTCCTCTCTTTGCTTGCAGGACACTGCTTTTCCACCTGACCAGAGGCCATTTTGCATTGGGACTCGAGAGTTTCTGCCACCAGCTGGTGTTCTATGTCCACTATGCAGAGAATCTGGAAGTGGCCCAGAACATCCTGAAGGTGTGCCCTTATTGCTTACTGCAGGTGACTTCACAGGTCAGAGGGGGTGGGGGAGGCGGTTCTTTATGCCCAGCAGTCGTCCCCCCTCTCCTGCCTCCCCCCCTCTCCCCGCTCTGGTTTGTTCTTCCAGCTATCTGTTTTTGGCAGCCAAGGGCATCCTTGGGTTGTTCTTTTGGCCAAGATCTTGGTCTGGCGATGAGGTTGGGGATCTGTTCTCAGAACTTGCTGGCCAGCCACCCTGACTTGCTTCTCCCCTTTACTGGGCTGCATCTGCAGAAACTGATTAAGAAGAACAAAGCCTTTTCCCGCTTCAAGAAGCTTCAGGAATCCCGTCCAGAGCTTAAAGGTTGCCGGCTGGAAGAGCTGCTGCCTCTGCCCCTGCAAAGGCTCCATCAGTAAGTGGCAGAAGAGCCAAGTCTCCCTTCTCTGGCTGGGAAGCCAGACTGCACCTGCCACTCCTCCCTGAGCTCCCAAAAGAGGCTGCTGGGGGCCATGACCGAAAGGGCTTTGCCTCACTTCTCGCTTTGCAAAGTGGGGTGGAGGTGGAGTGTGTGTGTGTGTGTGTGTGTGTGTGTGTGTGGTGGCGCAGGCTGAGATCTCTGATGTGCAGCTGAGAGGCGATTGCTTAGATCTCCTTCACCTCTGATATCTGTTTGGTAGGTATAGGCACCTGCTGCAAGATTTGGTGGAGCAGACTCCCCCAGAGAGCTCTGGATTTGACCAACTTCAAGGTAAGATTCTAACTAAGCCCTGTAATACACTCCTGAATGTTTACCTTCAGCTGTTCAGCTCTTCATCACAACAGCAGAGACACCCTCCAATTCTTGCCTGATAGAACTTTGAAGGGGTGGCTTTCCCCCCAGCTACCCAGGCAGGGGAACCGGTGACGTTGCTCTTGGGTGATATGCTGTCACTTGCAGGGTCCCTGAGGTCTGTCTTGGAGGTCCTGCGCCGAGTCCAGGAAATTGCTCGTGTCCATGAGAACCTGTTGATGATGAGACGGATTCAGAAACAGCTCAAGGGGCGGAAGGCCCAAGTGCTGGCTCCAGGTGAGGCCTCTGTTTCGGTGGTCAAGCCCTCATTCTAGACCATCATGATGGGGCTATAACTAAACACAGGTCAGACATAGAATAAAACCAGCAATTAATGCTACAATGTAAGGATCAGGCTGGAAACCAGGAGACCATGAATTCTAGACCTTAGACGCAAAGCCAGCTGGGTATCCTTGGGCTGGTCCTTCTTTCTCAATCCTAGGAAGGAGAAGGTGGGCAAACCAATTCTGAACTTTTGCCAAGAAAGTTGCAGGGACTTCTCCAGGCAGTTGCCAGAAGTCAACACTGATTTGAAGGCACACACCCCAAAAAATCAGTATCTTTACCAACTGATAAAGAAGAAACATGCTAATCCTTTTTTTAAACTAACAAGTTGACTCAGTTGGGGGTGGGTGGTGGTATGGGGACTGTTTAAAGTACAGGCATACCAGGTGGGGAAACCTACCAGCCCAACCAGGCACGCAATCAACTGCACAAGCTTTTGACCTTCAGAGGGCTTTCAAGTGACCGGTGCACCAGTGAACAAGGCATGTTGTTTCATAAATGTTTATCCAATGAAATGATGATTTAGAGAGGAGCAAAGTAAAGAGTGGCCTCACTCTGTGACTGTTGTAAAGCAGGTGGAGAAGCCCAGTTGAGCCAAGTTCATCTTCACCGACTCGCCCTAGGATCCCCCCCCCGCCCCCCCAATCAACAGGCGAAAGCTGTTACAGAGACACCTTTGAAAGCAGAGCTAGACCTACGTGCTGCCACTGGTGGGGATAACCGCTCTGGATTTCGAGCTCTCACCAGAGTGTGGGGGGCTCCCCGGTTCAGTTCAGGGGGTTGGGAAACTGCTACCTGCTCTTAGTTAATGTGCCAGTTGCAATATTACCTGGCAAACATAGATGGGGGCTGGGAAATCCAATGAGTACAAAATGCTATTTCGGATTAGTGGATAAATTTAGTAGCAATAAGGTGCTGGCTTGGACTTTCAGAAACAGAAAGACTTGATACATGCAGCTCTTAAGGGTTCTTTTTCCCACCCTTCTCTCCTCGCAGCTGAGGAGTCTAAAGTAAATCTCTTTGACATGTTAGGAATCCAGCTATCACTTGGAAATGCTCCCTCAGAGTATTTTTTGAAGTCAGCAGCTCAGTTTTGGAATTGTGTGTCCTTGGCTTGCCTCAGCGATCATTGCCGTTAATCCCTCTGCCTTTCCCAGAGAAACCACTCCTGGAGTCCCGGATGGGCCTCAGATGGTTTCAGAGCTTGCTTAATAAGTTCTTGGGTTTCTGTTCTTTTTCCATGCAGGGCGCTGGTATCTCCAGGAAGGTTGGCTGATGGAGGTCCCCTCCAAGGGGAAGGAGATGCAGCGCAGGAGGTGTTTCCTTTTCTCTGATATCTTGTTGTTAACCAAGCCTTGCCACCCACTCCATCCTTGGAAGTCACACAAGTTTGCTTGCCAGGCCATTTACCCTCTCAGTCACTGTGTTGTGGAGAAGGTCTTTGGTCACACCCAGAGCCAAGGAGGGCTGCTCAGTGTAAGTGCTCTCCCCCCCACCCACCCCCCGCCCAGGTTCTGCCAACGGGCTGGCTCCTCTCCCTTGAAACCCATGGCTGGGTAATATGGGAGGCACGACTATGGCTAATGCCAAGAAGGGGCAGCAGGCATCGATGACTCTGGAGCCAGGGTCTTTGGAGTGGATGAGCTGGAAACTCTTTTCTTTTGGCCACGCAGCGTTTCCTGTCCTTCTTTCTCTCTTTTCAGCTCTCTTTCCCACAAAAAAAACTACTATTAATGTCTTGCGATCAGGACGATTTTGCCAAATGGCACCAGAATCTGGTGGTGGCTATCAGGTAGGCTACATCCCTCCTACTTTTTCTCTAAAGTGCTCAGAATAATATTTAAGGAATCATTTATCACAACCCAGCAGGGGTTAATTAGGCTGAGGCAGCGACCGCATTTTAAGTGTAACAGTGCAGCTATATGTGAGTCCGGGGCTTCCCTGGTCAACTCTTCCACTACAGCCACTGACTCAATTTCTGCCCATAATGGTCTCTGGCTGAGCAGACCCAGAGACAGTGCTTTGGTTCAAAGGAAGGCATGAGAGGTAGCCCTCAACTTAACAGCCTTTCATTCTGTTCAAAGTTACAATGGTGCTGAATAGACTTACTGAAGTTTCAGCTGATGCAGACCCTCATCACGGTCATGTGATATTGGGACCTGGGCATTTGGCATCCCGTTTACATTTACAGCCAATTGCCAAGCCCCCTGCGATCATGTGATCATCATTTGCAGTGTTTCTTGCTGGCTTTGCCACAAAATCAGTGGAGAGGCTGGCAGGGAAGCTTGCAAGTTGCAGCCGATTGCCAGAGGACTCCCTCTGATCTCTGGCTGAAAAAGATCCATGCCAAAATCTGTGCAGCATTTTCAGCTTCGAAGGCTGAGGCCTTGCACACCCTCCCCACATCTCTTGCTCCCTCCTCCACTTGGCAGCGTTTGGGACTTGCACCTTCCTGCTGGCTTCCCCAGTGACTTGATTGTGGAAGCTGGCAGGAAGTTGCCTCACTAATAATTGCATCTGGGACTGCCTAGATTGTCATCGCAAAGCAAAGTAAGTGCACTCTATGACTTAGGGACGGAATTTCTGGTCTCAGTGATGGCCGTGGAAAGATTGTTTCTCTCTTTGTTACAGAGAGCTTCAAGTCTGTGGCAGCCCACCTGCTCAGAAGGCTGAGTGAGCCAGCTGGACTCTGCAGGAAACAGCCTGATGCAATCTGCCACCCTCCTTTGGACACCCAACTCCAGGCATAACCCTAACAGGGCTCTGTCCTCGGTTTGGTTCCCTGTTCCTTCCGTCCAGAGAAGCAGAATGCTCAGAGGCTGCTGCCCCCCTCCAGAACAGCCACACCCCTTGAGCCTAGAGACCGGGAGCCCCCTGGCCATGGGGTAGCCTCCTCAGCAACTCTCATATGGCACCACAGGATGGATTCTACGCAAACTATTTTTCATATCCACAGATCTTGCACAATGGGATATGTGAAAATCTTGTTTTCTTTTAATGGCTATGAATGGTGGTAGTTTTTCCTTGTGAATTCTATTGTGAGATTAGTTTTGCCTGCCGAGACAGGAAAGCTTTTGGGCTGCAAGTCGGGTTTTAAAAACACGGGGAGGTCCTTGAGACTGCATGCGTGGGAGCCACTCTATAATCCAATGCCACCAGTACAACCAGGGCAGGCAAACTGCTGCTTTAGGCATTTTCAAATTCTGCAGCATGACTTCTATGCAGCCAGAGCCCCGAATGTAGACATGTCATCCTATTCTCAACAGATATTAATAACACTGATCAATTTTGAATCTTTGTTGCTAATAGTGGAATGTGAGTGGGGAGATCTTCCCGTTCCTCAAATTTCAGATAATGGATTCTATTTTTTAGGAAAAGAGCAGTTTGTGGTGGCTTTTTAACAACTTCATTACAATTTATCATAGCAAAACAATTTCTACAATAAGTTCGCCAACTGCACCTAAAATGAGTGGATGCAAATCATGTAACACTTATTTTTCAAATGCATCTTATTCTGCAACGTGTAGGTTGGGACTGCCTGCAGCAATACCAAAAACTGCTGGAGGATAGGTAGGGAAAACAATTCTATGACTGTCCAAGGAATAAAAGTTTTCTGAATATATTTTTACTCTAAAATGTTGCAGTATGGAAAATTATGCTTTCCTATATGGATACTTGCTTTAAGAAATGCTAGAGATGACTTAAAGACAGTCTAATAATATAATCATTTGTAGGTTACTGTACTTAAGAAGAAAGAGATAATATGAGGAAATAGAGTTTATCCTGCTTTGAGGTAATGTATCCTAAATTCTATTGAAGAGGTCACTTGCCTTAAGACCATCCAGGCACCATTCCAGCCACTGTCTCTTTGCCAAGCTGCTTAAGCCAGAGTCTGACCATTCCAAAAATGAAAAGTAATTAGTAAGAACAAAGGTTCCGTCCACTGCTTTGCCAAACATGAGCATGGGCATAGAATTCCACTCTTGTTATCAAAGCCTATGCTGCTTCTAGTAATATGCTTTTAAAAATCACACCACAAAAAATTAGATATTCCATACATTAAATATTTCATGTTTTTCCCACAGAATATTGTTTTGTATGGCTTCCAGCCTCACCTAAGTGACTCTAGGTAGCCATATAAACTAAACATATGAACAAATATAAAAATGTTATATTAATTTTAAGGAAAATTGGATGGGGAACAACTGAAAATATTTAATATATTTGAAACACACAATACAGCAGATTAAGTGCAGTGAAAGGGATCCTCAAGGATGTTATGGAGATTGTAGACAAATTTAATTCTTTGCACTGATTTTTCTTCAAAACTGACTTTAGCAGAGAGGTGACAAAGTACCAAAGGTATGAATTACCAAGTTTGATGGCATCCAAGAAAAATTGTTTAATAAGAAACAAATAACCTAGGAAAAATTCACAGCTTGTTCTTCAAACAGTATCAGAGGATCTGGTAAGGGTAACCAATGTGACATGACTCTCAAAAACCCTTTGACCAAGTCCTCATCAAAGGCTCTTCTAAACTTCATGATAGTGAGATAAGATGACCAGTCCTTCTGATTGTAAAACACTGAAGTGATTATGAAGAGCTTGAGTAGGACCTCCTTAAAAGGTGGCAAAAGGCAGCCTGCACACAGCATTCATTGCCACACGTGAAACCCCACTCCACCCCAAACACACCTGAACTGCGCCTGTATTAAAGCAGGGCTGTCAAACTCCCAGCCTGTGGGCTAAAGGCATCACAAGCTAGCTAGGCCCATACCTTGTTTAGCAAAGCGGGAAAAAGTCCCGATTCATCATGTGACACTGCAAGTTTGACACCCCTGTATTAAAGCATTCACAACTGGCTGAATTGACCCTGAATGGCACCAGGAGGAAAATCAGGAATCAATGGCCCAATAAACTGAATTGCTTATATTCCCTGGCCATAGCAGGAAAATAAAATCATCCAGGTGGGTTTATCAAAATCATTCCAACATCAATTATATTTAGTGTCTGCCTTTGGCTTACCTTTGTAACATAGCATACCAAAAGATATATACTGTGACTCTGCTTTTTGTCACGACTGCTCAGCAAGCTTAGAGCTGAGTGTAGCTATTTGTTTGCTTAATAAACACCTTGTATCTTCCAAGTTATTTGTTTTTTTAGGAGAGCCAGGCTTTGGTCACAATAGTACTTAACCAAGAGGCAAATAACTTAATTGAAATATGTGATGCACACAGGAGAAAGGAACCCTCCACAAAGACACCAATATTGGAAGAAATATCCATCTGGTTCAGTTCCAAGCTAGGAGAAAGGCACTGGAGTGTGGTAATATATTTTATTCTGTGGGTCCTTGTATAGCTTTGCATAGATCTAGGGACTAAAAAATGCCTCTGGTGGGGGGGGCATTTCCGCCTGCTATGGGTGTTTTTGTCCTGTTAGGACCTGCGAAGCTTAGAGGACCAGATATGTCGGTGAAAGGTCATAGTATATAGCTGAGCCATTCCCATGGGAATTTCCGCAGATGTATATTCTCATCCTGTTTGTTCTCATCCTATATATCCTGTGGAAATAACATCCTGTTGAGGTCACTTGTTTTCTGTATATGCATTTTGTTCTCAATAAAAGCTGGTACCTGGGTCTACTCAGGGCTGGCATCTGCTCAGACGTTTTCCCTGCGTCTCATTTCAAATGTCAGTCCACCACACTGGAGACAAAATGAAGGCTGGAGGCTGATTGAAAAGGGGGTCTACTTATTGATGAAGCACAACCACGAAGCACATGTTATTCTGAGCACCTGACCACACGCAGTACAGAGTGAGGGGGTTTTATACCTTCTCTTGGGCTTTGCACTGGAATTTCCTTTTCCTGTGCAAGAACATGTATTCTATTGCCTTCTATGTATAAATCCCAGGAGTTTGTCTGAGCTAAACTTGGTTGAAGTTTGGCTGATGCAATGAAGGGGCTTGTCGGCCAATTCCTATTGTGTCCAAGGGCTAATCCTACCTTTGTTCAGACCCTGCTGCAGGGAACTGCTACCTATCTCTTTATCTCTTAAGTGCTGTGGGCTATTTAAGGATGGTGGGGCCTGCTTTCCAAGAGCATGTTTCTACATTACCCATCCAGGGAAATATATCTGCCTTTTTAATATTTCTCAAAATATTTCATTCCTCTAGGAGAGGGGTGGGTGCTAACTTCCTACAATAGTGAAGGAAAAAAATCTGGTTCTCACAATGGATACCGGTATAATGGAGCTGTGGCATGTGTGTAGAACCACTGTTCGGAGCAAAGACTTCCACCCGGGGCCTCTCCAGGCTCAGTTGCTGGGAGAGAAGCAATGCCTCCTCTTCCTCTCCTCTCCCCCACTCCCGCCCGAGACAACAAGCAGGACGCCCCGAGAGAGGCCTTTATTCACCGGGGTTGGGTGGGTGGAGGAGGCGGCGGCTCTCGGGCCTCCGTCACACGGACGTGCCCCGCTCCTCCCGGTAGCCCTTCAGCAGCTGGTTGACCAGCGTCTTCTCGCCGTCCCGGCGGGGCAGCGGCAGCGGCGGCAGCGGGTTGCCCTTGTACTCGATCACCGCCCTCTCGGCCCGGTCCAGGTTGTCGTTCTTGGGGATCCGCACCATCCGCGTGTAGCCGCCCTGGTGGGGAGCGAAGCGGGGCGCCAGCACTTGGAAGAGCTTGTGTATCAGGTCCTTCTCCTGCAAGGCGACGGCAGCAGCGGTCAGTCCCGCGCCTTCGCCCGCGACCCCCCCGCCCCCGGATCACCCCCCCGCCCGCCCCGCCCCGCCGCTCACCGTCAGCCAGAAGTCGGCCAGGCGCATGGCCTGCGGGTCCGCGTCGCCGCGCTTGGCGTGTTCGATCAACTGCGGGGCAAAAACGACACCGGAGGAGGGCAGGTGAGGGGAGGGGTGGTGGTCCTCGGTCCCCGGGACGCCTCCCGCCGGTCTCCCCCCCCCCACTCACGTGCTCGGCGTAGAAGCGCATCTCGTCGGCGCGGACGCGCGTGGTCTCGATCCTCTCGTGGCGCACCAGTTTCGTCACGAGATTCCGCAGCAGGTCGAGGCGCGAGCGCGGCCCGAGCCCGATCCGCCGCCGCAGCCGCCCGTGGGAGATGCCGAGCGCAGCCGTCAACCTCATGGCCGGATCGCCGCCGGAAGCCGCCGCGGGCAGGGCGGAAGGGCCGCTTGAGGGGCGGGGCGACGGCGCGGTAGCCGAGCAACCGGGGGAGGGGGAGGGGCGATCGGCCTTTGAAAGGGCCCGTCCCGCCTTCTCCGCCTCGCCTGCCCCTCCGAGGGGACCTCCGGGGTGGGGGCGGGGAGCGGGATGGCTGCCGGCAAGAATGGGAGCGGGGCCAGCGGGGGCTTCTCTTGCCGTCCCGCCCGGAGCTGTTTCGGGACGCCGCTCTGACCGAGGACAGCTTGGCCGGAGCCTCCGGGGAGGTCTTAAACCCGCCTCGCATCAGCCTCTGAATGCTCAAATCGGCCCGGTCCATTCTGAACGTAGCCTCCGTTTCCCTTCGGAGGAACGCGCCGCTTCTGCTACTAAAATCTACAGAAATCTCAATAACCCATTTTTTGTTTTAGAATAAGGAGAAATTCTGTCACCATTTCATGCAGAAATTAAATTTGAAAGCAGTAACAATGATTTTGGAGACGAGTGAAAGGTTTATCTCCCCTTATTGTATTGTTTAAAAATGTATTTGAAAGTTGGTAGAAGTATCAAAATAACATAAAATGTTTATTTTAAAATGTAAGCTGCTCACATTTCACTGCTGGTACCTGCTGAATATTGGTGTTTCAGATATATAGATATATTAAATTGGGAGCTGTTCATAAAGGTCAGGCACTCACACCGATAAGTGATGGGGCTGAGCATTTGGCCTTCTTTAACCTATCAGAATCATGTCTGTTTAAGTATCTTCATAGTCTGTTGAAAACAAAGTGTTGTTAGTTGCGAAGTCGTGTGACCCATCGCGACTTCATGGACAAAGTTCCTTCAGGCCTTCCTGTCCTCTGCCATCCTCCAGAGTCCATTTAAGCTCACGCCTACTGCTTCAGTGACTCCATCCAGCCCCCTCATTCTCTGCCGTCCCGTTCTTCTTTTGCCCTCAATCGTCCCTAGCATTCAGCTCTCCTCCAGTGAGTCCTTCCTTCTCATGAGGTGGCCAAAGTCTTTGAGTTTCCTCTTTGGGTTCTGGCCTTCTAAAGAGCAGTCAGGGTTGATCTCCTCTAGGACTGACCGCTTGGATTGCCTTGCAGTCCAAGGGACTCGCAGGAGTCTTCTCCAGCACCACAGTTCAAAGGCCTCCATTCTTTGGCTCTCAGCCTTTCTTATGGTCCAACTTTCACAGCCATATATTGCAGCTGGGAAAACCGAAGCCTTAACTATATACTCATTTTTGTTGGCAGGGTGATATCTCTGCATTTTAGTATGCTGTCAGATTTGCCATAGCTTTCCTCCCCAGAAGCAAGCCTCTTTTAATTTCTTGGCTGCAGTTCCCATCTGCGGTGATCTTGGAGACTAGGAGAATAAAATCTGTCACTACCTCCATTTCTTATCTATTTGCCAGGAATTGAGAGGGCCGGATGCCATGATCTTAGTTTTCTTAATGTTGAGTTTCAAGCCAACTTTTGTACTCTCCTCCTTCACCTGAATCAAGAGGCCCTTTAGTTCCTCTTCACTTTCTGCCATTAGAGTGGTATCATCTGCATATCTGAGGTTGTTGATATCTCTCCCGGCAATTTTAATTCCTCATGATGTGCTCTGCATATAAGTTAAATAGATGGGGCAACAATGTACAGCCTTGCTGGACTCCTTTCTCAATGTTGAACCGATCAGTGATTCCGTTTCCAGTTCTCACTGTTGCTTCTTGACTTGCATATAGCTTTCTCAAGACACAAATAAGATGGTTTGGTACTCCCACCTCTTTAAGGATTTGGCACAATTTGTTGTGATCCACACAATCAAAGGCTTTAGCATAGTCAATGAAGCAGAAGTAGATGTTTTTCTGGAACTCCCTAGCTTCCTCCATGATCCATCCTATGTTGGCAATTCCTCTTCCTTTTCGAAACCTGCCTGTACTTCGGGTAGTTCTCGATCCACATACTGCTGGAGTCTAGCTTGTAGGATTTTAAGCCTAACTTTACTAGCATGTGAAATGAGTGCAATGGTGTGATAATTTGAACATTCTTTGGCATTGCCTTTCTTTGGAATTGGAATGTAAACTGACTTTTTCCAATCCTGTGGCCACTTGATTTTCCAAATTTGCTGGCAAATTGAGTGTAGCCCTTTTATTGCATCATCTTTTAAGATTTTGAATAACTCAGCTGCTTTGCTGTTGTTCAGATTTCTTAATGCCCATTTCACTTCACATTCTAGGATGTCTGGCTCGAGGTCAGTGACCACCCCATCATGGTTATCAGGGACATTAACCTTGTTCTTGTATAGTTCTTCTGTGTAATTTTGCCACCTCTTCTTAATCTCTTCTGCCTCTGTTAGGTCCCTGCCATTTTGGTCCTTTATCATGCCCAGCTTTGCATGAAACGTTCCCTTCATATCTCCAATTTTCTTGAAGAGATCTCTGGTCCTCCCTATTCTATTGTTTTCTTCTACTTCTTTGCATTGTTCATTTAAGAAAGCATTCTTATCTCTTCAAGCTATTCTCTGGAATTCTGCATTCATTTGGGCTGGTTTTAGTTGCTACCTCTTGTATAATGTTGCAAACCTCCGTCCATAGTTCTTCGGGCACTCTGTCTATCAGATCTAATTCCTTAAATCTATTTGTCACCTCTACTGTATATTCCTCAAGGATATGATTTAGTTCATACCTGTGTGGCCTATGCTTTTCCCTACTTTCTTCAATTGAAGCCTAAATTTTGCAATGAGCAGCTCATGATCTGAGTCACCGTCAGCCCCTGGTCTTGTTTTTACTGATTGTGGAGAGCTTCTCTATCTTTGGCACACAATCAATCTGATTTCTGTGTTGATCGTCTGGTGGTGCCAAAGTGTAGAGCCATCTCTTGGGTTGTTGGAAAAGAGTGTTTGCTATGACCATCATATTATCTTGACAAAATTCTATTAGCCTGTGCCCTGCTTCATTTTGTACTCCAAGGCCAAACTTATTCCAGTTATCTTACTTTAGCATTCCAACCCCCCATGATGATAAGGGCATCATTTTTTGGTGTTAATTCTATAAGGTGCTGTAGGGCTTCAGAGAACGGGTCAAGTTTATCCTCTTCAGCACCAGTGGCTGGGGCATAGACTTGGACTACTGTGATATTGGTTTGCCTTAGATTCAAACTGACATCATTCTGTCATTTTGGGGATTGTATCCCAGTATTGTTTTTCCTACTCCTTTATTGACTATGAAGGCTACTCCATTTCTTCTGAGGGATTCTCTCCCGCAGTAGTATACCTGATGGTCATCTGAATTAAATTCACCCATTAGTTCACCGATTCCTAAGATGTCAATGTTCAGTCTGGTCATCTTGTTTGACCACGTCCAGCTTGCCTTGATTCACAGATCTCACATAGGAGATCTTTACAGCATCAGACTTTCCTTTCATCACCAGGTGCATCCGTAGCTGAGCGTCCTTTCGGCTTTGGCCCAGTCGCTTCACTCTTTCTGCACTACTAGTACTAGTCCTCTGCTCTTCCCCAGTAGCATATTGGACACCTTCCAGCCTGAGGGGCTCATCGTCCAGCACCGTATCTTTTTGCCTTTTGGTACTGTCCATGGGGTTTTCATGGCAAAGATACTGAAGTGGGTTGCCATTTCCTTCTCCAGTGGATCACATTTTGTCAAAACTCTCTGTTGTGACCTGTCTGTCTTGGGCAGCCCTACACGGCATAGCTCATAGCTTCATTGAGTTACACAAGCCCCTGCACCATGACAAGGCAGTAATCCACAAAGGGGAGAACAAAGTATAACATTTGTTTAAATCACTGCCTCAGGCTTATTTACTAACCATAGTGTATTAATGCAGTAAGCATTGTTCAGTTTAGGAAGTGTGATGTTCAAATGTGGTTGAGATGCTCATTTTATGTAGTAATTAATACAGCTTCTTTTAGAATACCCGCATACATCCCTACTCTTGCCATTTAGTCTCTAATCCTGGTGAATTAATAGATTTCAAAAAGATTTATTTCTCAATCTCCTTCTTTAGTACCTTAATGGTTTTTATGTTGACATTTGCTTAAATACTCTTTCTAGTATTAAAAATGTTCTTCAACTTCATGTTCATCCCACCTAGAAGTCCAATTATCTCAGTTTGTCTGAGTGAATATTCTTAACCATGTGCAAATGTGTGACTTGTTTCTCAAAGGGTATATGTAAAACCTTGGAGTTTCAGAAATATTTCCTTCAATGATACTGTTTACTTGAAATGTCTTTCATATACAATAATGTAATATAATAATGATTATATTGCCAAATTGCAGTTCACCTGTAGATGTTCTCTGGGTATCCCCAATCAGCGGGAGATGTTTAGCCAATTGAAATAGACTTCTCAAGAGTAGGAAGCACATAGATCTCAGAGAGGATGTAACTGAGGGAAGGAGATTCCCTTGGTTGCAGCAAGGGTTGGCCTCCTTTGGCCCTCGGCCGACGGGCCCTCAGTGGGAATGTTGCAATGTGAAGGCACACCTCTTGTAGGCAGCGTAGAGCAGGAGCATGGCACGCAGCATTTGACGGCATATAGCCATGGCCATGCGCACTTGGGGCTCCCGGAGCCCTCGGGGCCAGCGCTGGTGGGCGCTTACGACTTGACGGAAGGCTGAATGCTCGGATACCCTGAGGGAGCCACTCCAGCGTGGGGGCTGTACTGTCACAAGTTGTCCAAATACCGAATCAATCCCTGTGAGACGCACGGCCTGGGGTTTCCGCACAGACGCACTATGTCCTCTTGTCTCCCCAGCTGCTCCCAGGGGCTGCGGTTGCCCTGCTCCCATCTTCGCACGAGACTCCAGGACCAGGCTCAGGCCCTGGAAACAAAGCTGCACTTCTAAATCTGCAGCAGCCGGGCTCCGCCTTCCTCGAAAGAGAGGCTTGGAAGCCCCCGGCCTGGGGAAGGTGCCCCTCAGCCATTGCAGAGATTCATCTAGTGGAGACCAAGGTGCCCACAGCTGGTAACCCCCATCCATGGTCAAGGCCACGGAGTAACCCTTGCCCCGTGTTACCCCTTACTCTCGGGGCATCTTTATACTACTCGGTGCCCTTGGCAACTCTTTCTGAGCATGGACAGCTTAGAACTTTGTGATTGATTCAACATTCCGGAAGCACCTCTGCCAGCTTTTGTTCTGTGCTGCCGATGGCACAGAAGGATCCTGATGAGAAACTTAAGGACACTGTTGAAATTGTAAATCTTTAACCAAAGTAATGTGGGCAGACTGAAAATATTCTGCTGTAAGGATATAAAAGACAGTGACAAAAGCTTTCTTTTGAAGAAGAAAACGGAGAAAGAAATCAGAGAGGATCAAACCATACAGTCATTTTCCTACTGAAAGGACATATTGACACAAATCAATCTAACCTCTTCTCTTTGCTTCTGTTAAAGAAGTTGCTTGTACTATTTTGCTATGGTTAGGAATAATTTGTTAGGAAGAGGCAGAAAAAGAGATCTCACTAATTGAATTTCAAGAGGACTGCCAAATGGCGACTGAAAAAGAAGAAGTGCGTGCAGTAGGTGAAAAGGTGGAAGCCAAAGAACAATGTGAACTAAGATCTACGAGAGCTGCTAAACCTAACTATAAAATATAACCATGGAAGAGAAAAAATTGATTACAATTAATATAAATGGACTTAACTCAGACGTTAAAAGAAGGAAAACCTTTCATAAATTAGAGAAATTAAAATTTGATATAATTTGTCTACAAGAAGTACATATTAAAAAACAATATGAACAATTGTTGGTACAGCCAAAATTAGGGAAAATATTTACTTCCTTGACCCAATGTAAGAAAAGAAGAGTGGTTTTATATATTAAAGAGACCACCCCAGCAAAATTGATCTATACCGATGATGATGGAAGAATACTAATGGTAGAAATAATGGACAATAATATGAAAACACTCCTGATTGCAATTTATGCTCCGAATGACAAGAAGAATTCTACAAAAAACTACATATGAAAATAATTGAACTGGACTATGCTAATATAGTTATGATGGGAGATTTTAATGGAATTATAGACAATAAATTGGACTATACAGCACAGAAAACAATAAAGCAAAACAGAAAGATTCTCCCTAAATCCTTTTTTAAAATGATAGATGAAATAAACTTAAAAGATACATGGAGAGAATAAAATGCTAAAACTAAACAATACACCTTTTCAAATAGACACTTATCATGGTCCAGAATAGATATGATATGGATGTCAACAGAATTAATAACTAACATTCAAGAAATAAATATTGAAACAAGTACCTGGGCAGATCACAATCCAATGACAATTGAATGGAAAGGACAAAAAGGAAGATCTAGATGGACGTTAAATAATACTATTTTAAAGGAAAAAGACTTCACACAGTGGATGGAGAAAGAATTGGCTTTTTTCTTTAGAGAAAACAAAAAAGAAGATACATCAATTCAGAATGTATGGGATACAATGAAGGCATATGTTAGAGGCTTGATAATAGACTATACAAGGAAAAGGAATACTATGAAAAGACTAGTCTCTAAGGCCCTAGAGGAGCATAAAAGACTTGAAAAAGAGCTACGGAAAACGCCAAAGAAAAAGGACATCAAGCTAAAAATGGATATAATTAAACACAAAATGGGTCAAATAGAAAAAGAAGAATTAGCACAGAAAATTAGAGGTGCTAAACAGAAGTACTTTGAAGACGCAAACAAACCAGGTAGATGGTTAACATACAAATTGAGAAAGGAGAAAGAATCAAGGAAAATATTGCAATTAATAGATGACCAAGGCCAAGTTTGCCATGGTAGCAAAGGGAAGAAGGAAATCATTCGAGACTTCTATGGGAAATTATATATGCAAGAGAATATTGATGAGGAAAGAGTTAAGCAGTATTTACAGAATGCTAATTTACTCAGATATCTAAAGAGACTGAAAAAATGTTAGAAAGCAATATAACGATGATGGAGTTAACTGAAGCACCCAAGAAGCAAAATAATGGAAAGGCACCAGGCCCAGATGGACTTCCGGCAGAATTTTATAAAACATTACAAGAATTGTTGAATCTTCCATTGCTAGAAGTTATGAATGAAGTTATGTTAAAGAAGAAGATACCTAAATCATAGTCAGAAGCCTATATTACACTTATTCCAAAAGAGGAGGCCAACCCATTACAAATTAAGAACTATAGACCCATTTCTCTACTAAATGCAGATTATAAAATCTTTGCTTCAATATTGGCAGACTTAAAAAATATTTAAATAATTTTATCCATCCTGATCAAAATGGATTTCTGCCAAAGAGACAAATTAAAGACAATATGAGAGTAATCTTGGACACCTTGGAATACTACAAGCCACATCCTGAAAAACAAATGGCTCTGATATTCCTAGATGCACAGAAGGCATTTGATAATGTGAATTGGCGATTCATGTTATTTCTGTTGGAACAGATGAGTTTTGCTAAAAAATTTATTCAAGCAATAGAAGCTATATACTATAAGCAAACGGCAAAGGTTATGATAGAGGGAGAACTGACAGACTCTATCAATATAAGAAAAGGAAGAAGACAAGGGTGCCCACTATCACCTTTGTTGTTTGTGTTAACTTTGGAAGTGCTAAACAGAAATATTAGAGATGAAAAGAATATAAAAGGAATTAAAATCAAAAAGAAAGAATTCAAGCTGCAAGCATTTGCAGATGATCTGGTTTTCATCTTAGAAGACCCTTAAGAAACAGCATC